>NW_027709671.1:0-333 GCF_054177405.1 Leptonychotes weddellii | reverse complement strand
GAGAACCTTATGAAAATCACGGCTCTGATGTGTCTCTAAATGTATTTAACTATTTGGGATATGATTTCAGAGTTGGGTGCCAGATAAAATACAGGATGCCAAGGTGATTTTGAATTTCAGATACAATAAATCGTTTTTTAGTGTAAGTGTATCCCAAATACGGCATGGGTCATACTTACATGAAGACATTTTTTATTGTTTATCTGAAATTTGAACTTAATGGGTGTTTGCTAAATCTGGACATGTTACTTCATAGATGACGTTGAGAGGTGATAAACACCATAACCCTCTGCTCAGGAAAACACGCATGCACGCAGAAGTTTGCACACGTCT
>NW_027709670.1:0-333 GCF_054177405.1 Leptonychotes weddellii | reverse complement strand
ATCCCAGGACCCTGGGATCATGACCAAAGCTGAAGGCAGATGTTTAACCGACTGAACCACGCAGGCACCCTGAAAAAGTTCTTAAAGTCTACTCGTTCTCCTTTATGTAGAGCTCAAATAATGATTGCAGCAGTCTAGCTGAGAAGGTACTGGGGCCAGAGTAGCATCAAAGTAGAGAAAGATTTGCTGTGACCAGACTATGACCAAAGCTATGTGAAAAACAGTCCAGAAAGCATCCTAAATATAAGGTGTAGGAAAATACGTACGTTATCTTGAGATAACCTCAACATGACCAAGCAGACTCCTAGACAGAAGCTAAGTTTTCTTTTCTTC
>NW_027709669.1:0-333 GCF_054177405.1 Leptonychotes weddellii | reverse complement strand
AGGGTATCAGTCTTGTCTGAGACTGAGAAACTTGAGCCAGTTTGCGTGGTGGGGGTGTGGGGGTGGGAGGAGCTGAAAACAGAGGAGACAGAAGGAATGACTGCAGGAGCACAGACCAGAAGAGCAGGGTGCGCACTGACCCAAGACACAGCAGCCCCAAGACCCTGGAAGACAAATGGGGGGAAGGGGCGGGACGCGGACACACTGTAGGTCTGGGATTGGGAAGTCGAGGGAATTGAACCCGAAGCCTCAACTCTATCTGTGAAACAGGGAGCAAGGTGAGGAAGGTAAGGCCCAGGGATGCGGTGACTTGCAGGACGACTGCTGGTTCGC
>NW_027709668.1:0-333 GCF_054177405.1 Leptonychotes weddellii | reverse complement strand
GCTTCTCCCTCTGACCCTCTCCCCTCTCATGCTGTTTCTCTCTCTCTCAAATAAAGAAATAAATAAAATCTTAAAAAAATAATAAAGGAAAGAAAGAAAGTGTCCTGACTTCTGACTATTCAGAAGTCACAGCTACTATATGTTAAAACTTGAGAGAGGGAAGCCTGAATTTTTCTGAAAAGCAAAATCCTGCTGGAGGTCTTGTTTAAAAGCGGAGCGTTGGGCCCTCACCCCTGGAGTTTCTCATTCTGTAGGTCCTGGGTAGGGCCTGAAATTTGCATTTCTCACAGGTTCCCAGGTGTTCCCAGTGCAGCTTGTCCCAGGTCCACACTT
>NW_027709667.1:0-333 GCF_054177405.1 Leptonychotes weddellii | reverse complement strand
CTGAAAACTTTTTCTCTTATAGTTCAGCTATTGGTGGATTTCACTCTTTCCCTCCTCTAGATTATAATTTCCTTGAAGGCAAGAGCCAGAGTTAGCTTCATAATTTTTTATATGAGTGCAGTTTAAGGATTGTAATCTTAATAGGCATGACCAATGAACAAATTTATATTAAATGTTACTAATCCATAAGAATAATAACAAAATATCCTAAATTGGAGGCTACTGGAGACCATACCACAAAAAGCAACATCCACCTTGGATTTCTTACCTTTGTTTCCCTGTGCTTAGGATGGATTGCTATCTACTGTAGGCACTGAAAACATTTCTATTGAA
>NW_027709666.1:0-333 GCF_054177405.1 Leptonychotes weddellii | reverse complement strand
CGCGGAGCAGGATCATGACCTGAGCCGAAGGCAGTCGCTTAACCGACTGAGCCACCCATGCGCCCCGCAATCTGCATTAATTTTATATTATACCATAAAAATCATCAGAACTTTGTGGCTTAAAATAACACCTATTTATTATCTCATAATTTCTCTAGGTCAGAAGTCTAGGAGGCTCAGCTGGGTACACATGGTTTCACTGGGCTTAAATTAAGATGTTGCTAGGGCTCTAATTCTCATCTGAAGCTCAGAATCCTTTTCCAAGCTGACTGGTTGGTTTTTCTTGTTTGTTTGTTTGTTTGTTTTTATTATTTATTTAATTTATTTTTTTAG
>NW_027709665.1:0-333 GCF_054177405.1 Leptonychotes weddellii | reverse complement strand
CTGCCGCCGACTGCAGGGGCCAGTGGGCAGGAGCCCCTGCCCAGGATCACGTACCGTGCAGGTAAGGGTCGCAGGGCCGCGTGCCTGCCGCCAGCCAAGCTGGGAGGGGCGGAGGAAGAGAGAGCCCGAGGGATAGGGGGAGGAAAGGGACGTGGGGAGCGCCAGAGACTGAGGAAGGCGTGAAGAAACTGTGTGGCCAAAGACTGAGCGAAGGGAGGGCCCAGGGTGCTTCTCGGAGATGGTGCTTTTTCTTTCCCTCACCCCCCGGCACTTCAGACCCCCAACTGCTTTCACGCCCCCACGCACCCCCAAAGCCAAGGTCATCCATGGACC
>NW_027709664.1:0-333 GCF_054177405.1 Leptonychotes weddellii | reverse complement strand
GTGAGCCCTAATATAACTATGGACTTTAGTTCATAGTAATGTATCAATATTGGCTCATCGATTGTAATGATGCAACACATCATTAATGTGCAATGATACATGCTAATGCAACATGTTAATAATAGGGGAAATGTGAGAGGGGAGAGAGGAGGTATATGGAAACTTTGTCCTATCTTCTCATTTTTTCTGTAAATCTAAACTCTTTTAAAAAATAAAATCTATGAAAATGTTATCATTTTAAGTTTGTGATTATTTTATAGCAGTTAGTTACACTCTTTTCTCAGTCAGGTGAAGCATATCAGCTACATCAAATTTAAAATATGGTGATATAGA
>NW_027709663.1:0-333 GCF_054177405.1 Leptonychotes weddellii | reverse complement strand
GAAAGTTGGAAGATGAACATTTTAGGATTTCAGCTTCTCACCTCCTTAGTACCATTGGGAACCATGTACGCTCTGGCATGTGTTTGGAAATCAAATGTCACATTTTCAAGGGAAGAATCCTAGAAAATTGACTCTGTTCTCGAGATTTACCATCATTGCTTTTTCTTTAATAAAGTTCAGGAAAGTGGATTTTTTTTTTTGACTGTTATGTTTATGTATCTATAATGCCGACCCCGAGCTTTGTTACAGAGACAATACAGATAGTCAAATCATAGGAAAACTTAAAATATTTTATTGGAGTAATCTAGAAAATTTGAGAATTGTTACATCTTT
>NW_027709662.1:0-333 GCF_054177405.1 Leptonychotes weddellii | reverse complement strand
CCTGGAGTCCCGGGATCGAGTCCCGCATCGGGCTCCCTGCTCGGCAGGGAGTCTGCTTCTCCCTCTGACCCTCCTCCCTCTCATGCTCTCTGTCTCTCATTCTCTCTATCTCAAATAAATAAATAAAATCTTTAAAAAAAAAAAAAGACTTTATTTTTAAATAATCTCTACACCCAACGTGGGGCTTGAACTTACAACCGGGAGATCAAGGGTGCACGCTCCTCCCAATGAGCCAGCTGGGCGCCCCCTATTCACTTTTTTAATGGTGTCTTTTGAAACACAAAAGTTTTTAATTTTCATGAAGTCCAGTTTATCTATCTCCATGCAGTAAGC
>NW_027709661.1:0-5909 GCF_054177405.1 Leptonychotes weddellii | reverse complement strand
GTATTAAAGAGGGCACATATTGAATGGAGCACTGGGTGTTATACACAAACAATGAATCATGGAACACTACATCAAAAACTAATGATGTAATGTATGGTGATTAACATAACAAATTCCTTTAAAAAAAGGAATAACATAAATAAATGGAACATATTTCATTAAAATATCAGGTTATAACTCAAAAAAAATAAAATAAAATGATAAGTTTTAAAAAAAAGAAGGTGTGTTTCAGAATTGACTAATTTGATGGTGGTAATGATGATAGTGGTGAGGTATTCTTTTTGTCTTGATTCTTTGGATCAAAACTGTGTTTGGTTGATTCATCCGTGATGTTGGATGTACCTATAGTTCATTCATTTTCACTTTCATCTAGTATTCCTTTGTATTGTTATACCTAACATTTTACTCATTTTGCCAAATAACTTTTTTCATCATATTTGACACTCACCAGTGTCATTATTTTCTTTTCATTATTTATTGTACTTTCTCCTACCTATTTTCTCTGTTTTCTATTTGTAGCACTCCTGTTAGGTTTATTTTTGAAACTTTGACTTGATCCCCTGTGTTTCTTAATTGTTTCAAATTCCTGAAGATAGAGATGGAATAAAAGGATACCATGAGAAAAAAATTATCTTCCAGTCCTTCCTTTGTATTTTAACTTTAGCAAGCACATTTTAAATTTTCAATTGCTTTTTCATAGATGTGATATAGTTTCAAATGCTCTTGAGGATATTATTTATAATTACTGGAAGATTTCTACTTTAGTCTGAATTATATATTTCCACAGATGCCAGTTTTAGATTCCATGTTGTACCTTATTGCATTTGAGAGACAAGAGGACAGAGGTTTAAAGCACAAATCCTGGAGTAAGACTACTGGGTTTGAATTCTGGCTCTGCCATTTGTAGCCTTCTAACTTCCGAGAGCCTCAGTTCCTTCACCAACAAAATGGACATAATTATAGTATCTACCTTGTAGAGATATGAAAATTAAATGAAATAATTTATGTAAATTCATATTTAAAACATGTCTGAAACTTCATAAGCACTCAGTAAATGTTAGCTCTTACTACCATAGCCAGGTGCAGTGTTCTGGTTTCCTGGCATATAAACTTGGGACATTCACTCAAAAACTTGTAACAAAAATTGGTATTATTTGTCTAGCCTAGCATTCACTTTTTATCCCAGGGGGAGTCATGATACATATTAAATAACCATAGTGTTCAAAATTATGATACATTCTCTATGGTTGTATAAATTAATTTAGTATTAAAATATAACCTGAGGCTGAAACTATAGTAAAAGTCCTTTTGCTTATTTTGTACTTAGAACTGTATTTGGAAAGGGTGGGAACATATGGGGACATCATATGGAGGTGCCAAGGGACAAGAGTGTAAATGACAAAGCAAGGCATGGAAGACATGGAAGGTATTCCTAGGGATATTAGATGGGGTAGGAATTACTATGATGTGGAATAGGTGCTAGATGAAGCAGACTGGCTAGAGCTGGCTTGTAGTAAGAGGGCCAATCTGGTCGGTTGGTTTTGGAGATAGGTCCACACCATGGAGGACTGTCAAGCCTGGCACAAGGGTTTGGTCATTATTCTGTAATGGTCAGGGATTTTTGAGCAGGAGAGGAATATGATATAAAGAGGTATTTTTGGCTGTGGTAGTTTTGATTTTTGTCCCTATGTAGAAAATATAAATAAATTTCTCAGTATTTTGGACAATTCAAAAAAACTTTTTTCTGAGTTGTGTCTAATCTAAACTCTAAAGAAAAGTTAGTTCTATAGTTCTATAAGAAATTATGCCTCTCAGCCTCATTTTTCTTTAATATTTAAATACTCCATTTTTGAGAGATTCCAAAGTTTTGTAAAATAGGAATGCTGGGCCATGACAGTTCAAAGGTATGCAGATTAAAAGTATGAAATAATTGAGGGTAATGGGAAATTAAGATTGCAGGGCTCACTCTTCAATTGTAGCAGGAAAATTAAAGGTAAACTACATAACAAAGTTCAGAATAAAACATGTATAAGTATTCAAGTCCTTGCAAGTTTATAAATTGCCTGTTATGTCTGCAACTACATTGCTATTATGTGGCCAAAGCACAGGGGACTTCAGGATGTGTATTTATGGACTGATTGCCCAACAGATAACTGCACTATTCCGGAATGCTATTGCTATGTCAATAGTTTTAGGCTTATTGTTTTAAAATTTTTCCATTTTTCAACCTAATTAACTTAGAATGTCTCTAATGTGATTTGCAAAGAATTTTATATTTATATTTTGCAATCAGCATTTGACTGGCGCTCAGGTTTGAGACATGCACTACAATGTGTAAACATTTTGTACGATAATAAATAGCTCCTAAATGTTTTATGATTGCCTGGTCCCTGCTAATTGGTCATGGATTGAAAATCCCCATTGTTTAATTTTTTTTAATTTGTGGGAAATTTTTATAAATGAGTGTGTGGGGCTTCATATCACAGCTGTTGTCATTTAAAGTTTGGACAGCATCCTTACAAATGAAGCCCTGCTGTGAAATCAAAGTCAAAAGGCATCTTGGCATCCCAACCATTTCCTTAGGAGAAGATTACAGCTCAAGTCTGTTGAATTTTATTGCCTTGGGCCTCATGACAGTCTTCAGAAACACGCAAGGCATTTCTGTTAAAGAAACTCAGATGTGCTAGGACACAGGGGATGACATTTTTGTGCATAGCGGTGTCCTAAGCAAGGGAGTGAGGAAAAAGGAAGAAAAAGATGATTCACACTTTTTGCTGTGTTCTGGGATTATTTTATAAAATCCATGGAAATGATAGAAAACGTACAGTGGGTGAAACCATATAGGAAGAAGGTGTGATGTTTTCCTACATGGCCTGACTATATTTTTTTCCAGCTTTATGGAGGTATAATTGACAAAATTGTAATATATTTAAAAGGTACCACATGACAATTTATATATTGTGAAAGGATTGCCACAGTTGAGTTAATTAACATATCTATCACTTCACATATTCATATATTATTGTGGGGTAAGAACGCTTAAGTTCTATTTTCTTAGCAGATTTCATTTATACAATACAGTATTATCAACTATAGTCACCATGTTATACATAAGATCCTGAGACCTTATTATCTTACAATTAAGTTTGTACCCTTTTAGCAATCTTTACCCATTTCCCACACACCGCAACCCCTGGCAACCACCCCATTCTACTCTGTTACTGAGTTTAACATTTTTTTTATGTTCCACCTATAAGTAATGTCATGCAGTATTTGTCTTTCTCTGTCCAGCATATTTCACTTACTGTAATACCCTCTAGATTCATCCATGTTGTTGCAAATAACAAGATTTCCTTCTTTTTAAGGCTAAACAGTATTCCATTGTAAGTTATACCACATTTTCTTTATCTAGTCATCCACTGATGGGCACTTAGGTTGTTTCCATACCTTGGTTATTGTGAATAATGCTGCAGTGAACATGGAAATACAGATATCTCTTCAAAATAAGGATTTCCTTCCCTTTGGATATATACCCAGAAGTGGGATTCTGGATCATATGGTACTTATATTTTTAATTTCTTGAGGAACCTCCCTATTGTTTTCCATAATAGCTATACCAGTTTACATTCCCACCAGCAGTATATTCTACATACTCACCTGCACCTGTAATTACTTGTCTTTTTGATAATAGCCATTCTAATAGGTATGAAGTGATATTTCATTGTGGCTTTGATATGCATCTCCCTGATGATTAATAATGTTGAGTACCTTTTCATGTAACCGTTGGCCATTTGTATATCTTCTTTAGAAAAATGTCTGTTCTGTTCCTTTACACATTTTTCAATTGGGTTATTTGGGGGGGTTTTTTTATTGTTTTTTGTTTATTTGTTTTGCTATTGCATTGTATGGGTTCCTTGAATATCTTGGAAAATAACCCCTTACTGGATATGTGATTTGCATATATTTTCTCCCGTTGCATAGGTTGCCTTTTCATTTTATCGATCGTTTCCTTTGCTGTGCAGAACTTTTTATGTAGTCTACTTGTTTGTTTTTGCTTTTGTTGCCTTTGCTTTTGGTAACAAATCCAAAAAATTATTTCCTAGATAAATATCAAGAAGTTTATCACTTATGTTTCTCCTAGGAGTTTTACAGTTTCAGGTCTTACATTCAAGTCTTTAATCCATTTTGAGTTGATTTTTGTGTATAGTATAAGAAAGGGGTCCAGTGTCGTTCTTCTGCATGTAGATATCTAGTTTTCCCAGCCTGACTGTATCTTAAAATAAAAACCTAAATGTGACTCCAAGGTAATTACTGCGTTCAAAATCATCTCTCAGTTGATTATCTCATTTTCTTTGAAATGAGTTCTGATTGATTCATATTCTTCCTCCTTCCCCTCTTCCCTCCCTCCCTTCCTCCTTTTTCTGTCTCTCTCTCTTTCTACCCCCTTCCCCTTTCCTCTTTGCCTCTGTCCTCCACTCCTTTTCTTCCTCTCTTTCCAACACGTACTCTTTTCTACGGTGTGACTGAGAGACATTACTCTGATAGTTCTATTAGTCACTCTTTTTGTATCTAAAATTCATGTTCCTGAATTTAAAACTAAAGATCACTTTATCTAAGTTAAGATCTATCCAACCCATAACCTGACTCCAGCAGTCATTTCCAAAGATGCATCATGGATGAATATGGTTGTCCCTCATATTTTAAGGATGTGTTCCATTCAGCCATGGATTTATCTCAGCCCTATAAAATGTGTTTTTATTTGTCATGTGTTTTCCGTTTTGGCATAGTTTCCTGAGTTCATTTAGATAATACTTGTTAAATGAATGAAAATTGTTATTCAAAGGAATATCCTGCTAACTACTCTCAACACTCATTCTGGAAATCTAAGGCTTAGCAAGATAATTTGTTTCTACTAATCTTTCTGCTTTGTGAAAGTCTGGAAACGGTATAAATCATTCATCAGCTTTCCATAAACATTGATACTGCTTCTTATTCACTGCTGTAAAAATACTGTCAAAGAGCTAATGGTTTAGTAAGGAGATAGAAAAGTAAATAGGTAATTACCATGTAGTATGCTATGCTAAGTATTTCCTAACCTCAGTGATAATAAAAAAAACATATATTGAATATTTGCTGTGTGCCAGGTATAATTTTAAGTATTTTACTTTATTACTGATTTTTAACTTAATTGTATTATGGTCTGATAACCATATCTATGTGTTATTAATCTTCTGAAATCTACTGAGACTTATTTGATGGCCTAGTATGAAGTCAGGTTTTCCAAATCCATCTGAACACTTACAGGTACAGGGTTAGAGTATAAATAGATCCAAGTAGGTTTTTGTATATAGTGTTCTATATATATCCATTAGCTCTTTTAAAAAAATCTTCTGTGCTTATTTTTGCTACCTGCTTGAGGTATTAAATATTGACAGTGGTATATTAAAATCTCTCAATGCGATTGTGAATTTATATTTTTTAAATGTCTGTCAATTTTTGCTTAATGTATTTTTAGATGAAGGATAAGTTAAGTGTATACACATTTAAAATTGTTATATCTTTCTGATAAGTTGAGCTATTTTATATAATACTTCTTTTTATTTCTTGTAATACCTTTTTCCTTGAGATTATTTTTTATGATTTTTTTTTGTATGATTGTTAATATAGCTGTCTCAACTTCTTTTGGTATTTGCTTGGTACATCTTTTTCCAACCTTTTAACTTTTGAGTATTCTTTTTTTAAATAATTTTTTACTATTATGAGTATTCTTTTATTTTTTATTGTTATGTTAATCACCATACATTACATCATTAGTTTTTGATGTAGTGTTCCATGATTCATTGTTTGTGCATAACACCCAGTACTCCATGCAGAACGTGCCCTCTTTAATACCCATCACCAGGCTAACC
>NW_027709660.1:0-333 GCF_054177405.1 Leptonychotes weddellii | reverse complement strand
TCCAGCCTGTGTTCTTAATCATTATGCGAACTTCCAGGGGCAGGAATGGTGGGCGCGGGGCCAGTCAGATCAAGCAGGAGACAGGGAGGAATTCTGGAGGGAGACTCCTTAGGGAGGGTTTCCTAAAGAGTCTTGACTTGAACAAGAAGTTAGGCAGAAGGTGGTGGGAGGAAGAGAGAGAAGGCGGGTGAGTGGGGACACAGCCTGAGTCCTTGAGCCTCACTCTCTAGGGGTCTTGATGAAGGAGGGGGTGAGTGCTGAGATCCCAGCTGAACTTCCAAAGTGGCTGAAGAGAATCTAGGAACATCTGGGTCATGCTTGTCTTCCTGCGTG
>NW_027709659.1:0-333 GCF_054177405.1 Leptonychotes weddellii | reverse complement strand
CTCTCCTGTGCCTGGGCAACTGAGAGGACACACAGGGGCCTCTTTCCTTCTCATGCTACCTTGCCTGACTGTCCCTCCCACCACACCCTCCAGGTCCCTACCTGCAGCTCAGAACTCTGTGTGTCTCTGGCTGCTTGCGAGGCTAGAGCAGAGGCCTCCAGGCTTTTTCCTTCCTGTGAGATAAGCCACCTGTAGACACGGTGCGCATTCAGAAGTCACAAAAGGAGAGTCTGTTCCAAGTCCTCCTTATACAAAACTCTTGTATGCATGGTCAGAGCAGCGCTACTCGTAATAGGCAAAAGGTGCAAACAGCCCCGATGTTCACTGACAGAC
>NW_027709658.1:0-333 GCF_054177405.1 Leptonychotes weddellii | reverse complement strand
AAAGGACTCAAGAGACATAACAATCAAAAGTGTGTACCTTATTTGTACTCTGACTCAAACAAACCAATTGTTAAAATAATAAAGGACTTATGGTAAATTCAAATATGATCTGGGTATTAAATGATTTTAAGGAAATATTGCTAATTTTGTTGGGCATTGTAGAGTGGTGTATGAAGAAAATGCCCTTATGTTTGAGGATATATAAGTATATTGAAATATTTAAGGGCAAAAATTATCAGATAGTCCAGGATTTGCTTTAGAAGTCTTCAGCCAGACTTTGGAAAACAGTGTGGAGGTTCCTCAAAAATTTAAAAATCGAGCTACCCTATGACC
>NW_027709657.1:0-333 GCF_054177405.1 Leptonychotes weddellii | reverse complement strand
AACCACCATTCTATTTTCTGTTTCTATGAATTTGACTGGATTAGATCCCTCAAGTAAGTGGAATCATACTGCATTTGTCTTTTTGCGACTGGCTTATTTCACTTAGTATAATGTCTTCAAGGTTCATTCATGCTGTAACATGTGTCAGGACTTCCCCTTTAATGAAGCACATTTTGTGGAGAAAGAAAAATGCAATTCCATTTAACAAGCAACAGTGGAAATATGATTCACTCTGAAACACTGGATCAGAAATGTTAAGTGTTAAGCCCAAACCTGAGGATGGAAAAGAAAGAAAAGGCATTTCTCACTTTTGCAAAAATAAATAAAAACAGC
>NW_027709656.1:0-333 GCF_054177405.1 Leptonychotes weddellii | reverse complement strand
GGAGCAGGGTCGGGATGGCCCTCGTTGTCTGCCGGGACATGGTAACCCACAGGTTCTGAGCTCCGCCGAGCACCCTCACCGGCCTCGTGGCCGTGGGTGGTGACAGTGGCCAGAGTGTCCACTAGCAGTTGGATGGAATTGGATGTCAGATGGGGCCCAAGGGCCCTTTTTAAAGTGAGATAAAAACTCTCTGATGGGGAAGAGCTTGTTATGTTTCTCTGATGTGAAAATTATCAGCAGATAGTCACCAGGTCCCCGCTGGGAATCCCCGTGTCCAGCCAGGCTGTGGGTCAGATTAGCGGCTGATTTGGAGGTGAAAGGTGTTTATTTTTT
>NW_027709655.1:0-333 GCF_054177405.1 Leptonychotes weddellii | reverse complement strand
TTTATACCTTTGTTTTTTCCTCATGTTATACCTATGTCTGGCATCTTTAAAAACCGATGCTGTCCTCTTTCCCTGCCGCCGCCGAGTGGTGCGGAGGCGGAAGGTCGCGTGCAGTCAAGATTCGGCTACACTCGTAATCCACCGCCATGGCCGAGGAAGGCATTGCTGCTGGAGGTGTAATGGACGTTAATACTGCTTTACAAGAGGTGCTGAAGACCGCCCTCATCCACGATGGCCTAGCACGTGGAATTCGCGAAGCTGCCAAAGCCTTAGACAAGCGCCAGGCCCATCTTTGTGTGCTTGCATCCAACTGTGATGAGCCTATGTATGTCA
>NW_027709654.1:0-333 GCF_054177405.1 Leptonychotes weddellii | reverse complement strand
GGATCATGACCTGAGCTGAAGGCAGACACTTAACAACTGAGCCACCCAGGCACCCCCCCCTTTTTTTTAGATTTTATTTATTTATTTGAGAGAGAGACAGAGCAAGAGCTGGGGGAGGAGCAGAGGGAGAGAGAGAGAGGGAGAAGCAAACTCCCCGCTGAGCAGGGAACCCGATGTGGGGCTCGATCCCAGGACCCTGGGATCATGACCTGAGCTGAAGGCAGACGCTTAACGACTGAGCCACCCAGGCGCCCCAGTAATGTACATTTCTAACAAGTTTCCCAAAGATGTTAATGCTGCTCTTCTGGAGAACTCACTTTAAGAACTGCTGCT
>NW_027709653.1:0-333 GCF_054177405.1 Leptonychotes weddellii | reverse complement strand
TCGAAAGATCCCTTTTGGAGTCTCTGACCCTTTGTTCCCTTTATTAAAATGCCTGTAAAATATTAAAAAACCCTGTAGTTTGCAGAAAGTACAGTACCAACCAACCCCACGCCACCACCCGCAGGAGGAGACTCAGCATTTTGGCAGCCATGTAGAAGTAGGCAAGTCACCTGTTTTCACATCCTTAAAAAGTGCTGGTCGACGTGACTTCCCCAGGCTTCCTATGATTGTAGCACACGGGTATACCCTCCTTTCCTTAACTGGGCCCCTCTTTTTCTCATCCCCCTTCCTATTCAAAATATACACGGTGGCGGCATCAGATAAAAAGAAGAT
>NW_027709652.1:0-333 GCF_054177405.1 Leptonychotes weddellii | reverse complement strand
AACCACCATTCTATTTTCTGTTTCTATGAATTTGACTGGATTAGATCCCTCAAGTAAGTGGAATCATACTGCATTTGTCTTTTTGCGACTGGCTTATTTCACTTAGTATAATGTCTTCAAGGTTCATTCATGCTGTAACATGTGTCAGGACTTCCCCTTTAATGAAGCACATTTTGTGGAGAAAGAAAAATGCAATTCCCTTTAACAAGCAACAGTGGAAATATGATTCACTCTGAAACACTGGATCAGAAATGTTAAGTAAGTGTTAAGCCCAAACCTGAGGATGGAAAAGAAAGAAAAGGCATTTCTCACTTTTGCAAAAATAAATAAAAA
>NW_027709651.1:0-333 GCF_054177405.1 Leptonychotes weddellii | reverse complement strand
AGCCTGCCGCCGCTGGCTGGTACCCCCTCGCTACAGAGGACCGTGGCCATTAAATGTCCCCCTCGGTCGCGATGAACTCTGTGCTGGCAGACAACACTGCCACTCGGTCCCTCAAACTCAAAACAAAGACTGATTGGCCTGGTTAAGACCCCCAGTCTCTAATGCAGTCAGTAAATCTTTGTTGGTAAATAATTGCTATTGAGCAGAGTTTTAATATAAATTTATGAGTGGTGTTTTATCACAGCTTGGGGCTGCAGCAAGCACTGAGTGATGAATTTCAGATAGCACTTACATTCGTTACATTAACTTTGTGAGTTATTTAAAGCTTGTACA
>NW_027709650.1:0-5909 GCF_054177405.1 Leptonychotes weddellii | reverse complement strand
GGGAAACACAGAAAATACGATGAGGAAGACAACTGTTTCACCGAGAAACCAGAAAATAAGCATTGTGCCCATAGATTTTTTTTTTAAATCGAAATTTCAAAATAGCTTTCCCTAAAGGACTAATAAGAGCATAAAGATATTTGAATGAATATATAAGAAGGTTAAGAGATAAAAAAAATACTGGTCTGAAAAAAAACTTGCTATGAAATATACTATTGAACATTGTATGTCCCTCTCTCCATATACTTGGTAAAAAAAAGTAAAATACATTAAAAAATCATATTGAGATGAGGGGCATTATTGTAATTGTGTGCTTGAGAATAATGTGTCTTAGTTAAGGTTTTTTTCTTTTTCTTTCCTTTTAAAGTAGGCTCTGGGCCCAATGTGGGGCTCAACTTCATGATCCTGATTTCAAAAGTCACATGCTTTTCCAATTGAGCCAGCCAGGCACCCCAGTTAAGGTTTTTTCTTAAGAAAAAACCCAAAGTTAAAAAAAAAAAAAAGCAGTTTTGGCAAACTAATAAACATCAAAAGAAGTGGGGGGGGAAAAAAGAAAGATCAGTCTGGCTCCAGGTTCCCATCCTTGATGATTAACTTTGCTGAGCTTCAGGTAGCTCCTTTTGAAAAACAGAAGTAATGCCTGTGTGTATCTGAGGGTTGTCTTAAGAATTAAATCAAGTAATGCTCTTGAGCACCTTGCCTAGTACCTGGCTTGAGGGCAGCTATTATTAAGTTTACTAATCACAATTCAATAAAGCTTAAGGAATCGAGGGTTACGGCGAAGGAATACCATGGCCATCCAAGGGCTAAGCAGCAACCTTCCGAATTTCCCCATCAAGCCTGCTGTCACCTACACGCTCCTGTCTGCAACGTGCCCGAGAAGTCAAGACATGATGCAGGCCCAATGGCAGCCTTCGCTGACCCCACAGGGAGGCCTGCGGCTCCAGTGGGTCATCGGGATTGTCTGGCATTGGGCTGAGGTGGCCAGGGTTTTTACCCCCGGTTGGATCAGTTGCTGGATGTGGGCCACTAGAGGAAGCAGGTGACTTTGAGCAAGGTGACTCTGCGCAGCTGACCGCACTCCTTCCTTGCGGGGAGTGTCTGGACAGTGCCGCTCAGACACAGGACAGCGGTGGGCACAGGGCTGGAGGCACTGGAAGGACCATCAGGATGGGGTTATGTGGGGGAGGGCTGAGATGAAGGGCACGGGGAAGAGGACATGGCAGCTTGGCCTGCGGTTGGACCAGAGCCAGCTGGAGCTCCTGGGGGGGGGTGGGGCTGTGAGCCCTGCCACGTCCTGAAGCTCTGCCTGGGGCATCCTGCTGCCTACAGCCCTACTGATGGGCTGGGCAAGGCAGCCAGCAGCCAGGAAGCAGAGCTCGTGCGGGAGCTTCAGTTCACGGAGTGCTGCTCACGCTCCCCGCTCGCCACCACCCACCTCAGCCGTCGTTAGCTGGCTTTCAGTGCCACTAACCCTACACCGTGGGACCCACATAGCCAGAGAGGAACTGACACTAGGGGAGAAAGCCACGCTCCGCCTGAGCGATGACTTACGAGGGGCTTGCCTGGGGGTGCTGGCCGCACATTCAGCCAACATAGAGCCACACGGGTGGCAGAGACACGGGCAGTTAGCGCTTCTGGAGCGCTATTTCTGGAGGACAGCACTGCGGGGCTCAGAACAAGCTGAACAGGTTAGAAACATGAAACTCGGTTTTCACAAAGGACAAGTCCAGCACACCAAGCCCCTCAAACCAGGTGAACTGATAGAGCTCTTATATCCCTCAGGACAGGAAAATGACATAAGGGAATGCATGGGGGTCACTTCACGATGCCTCGATGGAGGGATGCACGATGCTGGTCATGGGGAAAAGGCAAGTCATTGCGGCCCTGAGACCCAGGCAAGAAGGGTCCTCAGGGCCAAGGGCATGCCTGCTCAGAATCCATACTCTCCCCTTCCAGACCACTCTCCGTACCTGGAGCCCCAGAATCTCTTGCCCAAATGGCCCCCAAGCCTACTTCCCCGGCCCTCTCCCTGAAGGATGGGGTTGCAGAAGTCAATGGCTGTGGGCAAAGCTGGACCACGTGGACTCAGGTGTCCTCCTGTGTGTTCCTGGCGTATCTTGCATTGAAGGTGGAGGCAGGCCTAAGACAGAAGGGGACCAGGCTGCAGGACCAGGCACCAGGCTGCTCCCCTAGCCCCGCCACATTCTGGGGCAGAACTCCAAGTTTAGGTATCCTAAATGCAAGCTTAGCTTTCCAAGACATTAGGAAGGTATGAAGATCAAAGTAGAGCTTATTGAATGGTTAGCCTGAATGATAACTTGTAAACTTCCAGACATGGGTCTGCATTGCTTCTCCAGCCCTGGCCCTGTGAGTGCTGGGGTGGGCCTGGGGCAAGTGTCCCCTCAGGGTTCACACCTGGAGTACATAGACCCCTTCTGAACCCACCCAGGATGTCCTGAGAAGAGCACCCGGAAAACCAGGGGCCAGGAGAGCTGTCACAGGAGAATGGGGATGGCTGAAGGGATGAAGACACTCATCCAGGAGAAGAGAAGGTTCAGGAACAGCATTCTGGTTGTCCTTGGGTCCTGAAAAGACCATCAAAGCAAAAAAGAGTCTTCCTGATTCATTCTAAGTGCTCAGAGAGTAGAAAGAGGCCCAGGGGGTGACTCAGGGAGGTCAGAGACTCAATAGAAAATGACCCATTTAGCCAGAAGGTGGGGAAGGTGGCAGAAGAAGAAAAATGGACTGTGGTAGGAGGTCATGAGAGCCTTCTTGCTGATGCTGGAGGATTTTCTAGAGGTGATTTAAACCACAGATAGGTGACCAGGACTTGCTGATAATTAAGCTCTTCCCTGACCTGAGGCTGACCAATGAAAGGCACCCTGCAAATCTCTCACAGACAAGGCCTCCCCTGGTCCTGCCGTCAAGCATCTGAAAACTTTTTCCATTTTCCAGGCAGGGCAAATTTTGAGGTACAGAGCAGGGAAGTCACAGCGGTACCTGGCAACCCAGCTTTGCCCCACTATGCATCAGAGGGGCCGGCCATCTACTTCTGTTGGTCAGGCTCTCATGTTTCTTGCAGGTTTGGCAGTCTCCGGTGGGGGGTGGGGGGGCGTCCAACAATTCTCACATGGACGCATCTTCATGGATGCTGCTTGGCAGGGCCTGGGTGGCCACAGGAGCCAAAGGGAGGTCTTTTTTTCCTGTGGGAACTCATTCCAGTTGCCAGCGGAGTGAGGAACAGAGCTGTGTCACTTGGCTCTCTGGTGGTTACTCCTGGCAACCTTGCTTGGCCTTGCCTTGGTCTCGGGCAGGCACCCAGACTACCCCAGGGCTTCTCTTTCTCCATTCGTAGAACAAGGGTGAACTTCGGCCCTGGCTGGCGGGGGAGCCAGCCGGACCAGGAAGCGTGCTGTCCTCCGTGAGAGGGTGAAGCCACAGCCAGGGCAGGGACAAGTGAGAAGCAGGACTTGCCGCCTCCCAAGAGAGGCCCAATTAGGACAGTGAGCAGTTCCCACCAGAGTTTCTGGCCAACCCTCAAAGCCAGCCGCGTGGGCAGGCAGCCGCGGGCTGTGTGATTAACGATGGCCACTCGGGCTGCCCCCTGGGCCTGGCCTCAGGAACTGCAGATGAGCTCATGTAGTGCCAAGGGGGAAGCCGGCCAGCTCCCTTCCCTCTGCAGGGAAGGGATGGGAAGGGGCCGGCGCGAGAGCACCCAGCAACAACAAGTCCATGCCAAACACTGAGGCCTATTAGGACTTCTGCACAGGCCTCCCCTGGGCCCCCCGAAGATGGGGCATCATCAGGGATGGGTTCACTCCGCAGGCCCCAGTTAATACACCCTGAGGAAGGCTCAGCCCTATTCCAGGGCTGAGGCTGCAGGTGTAAACAAGGAACCAGAGTCTACAGTTCATTCATTCATTCATGCATTCAGGAAAGCCTGCCTGCAGTGCCCTAGAACCACTGTTGTGAACAAGACAGGATCTCTGCTCTCAAGAGATGATTATTCCTTGTAAGTCAGACAGAAAACAAGTCCCTGGTAATGAAAAACCAGAGAGGTGACAGTGGTGATGAACACTGACTCTGGAGTCGGAGGGCCGAGGTTCAAGGCTCAGTTCTAGGTCCACCTTCAGACCAGAAGGAAGCTATTTAACCTCTGTGCCTCAGCCTTCCCCTCTGGAAAGTGGGGACAATAAAAGCATCTATTGTATGGCGTAGTTACAAGGATTAAAAGAGCTAATAAAAGAGTTAATATTTGTAATGTACTTCAAACTGTGTATGGCATACAGTAAATACCCTATAAATATTTGTTAAATAAAAAATAAGAATAGTGTCCAATAGTGATAAATATTATGAGGACCCTAAAGGGGTCCTCAGGCTAGTGCCCCTCATGGTCTCAAGGTGGCTGCTGCAGGGCCAGGCATCACATTCAGGCATGACATATTTACTAAAGAAATCATCATTTCCTGGAATAGGAAATTTTCCCCAGAATTCCTCCAGCAAGCTTCCCTCATTTACCAGAGCAGCATCATAGGCTCAAGCTTAAAACCAATCAATGGCAGAGTGACAGGGATCACCTTGATTGGCTTGCCAATCAGGACCCACCCGAAACACGGGGTCTCTCAGAGGATGCATAACAATGAAGGTTCTTAGGAATGAGATCCCATACGGTAGTGTGATAGGCAATCAACAAATTATGCAATAGAATGTAAGGAAGACCTCAAGAATATCCACCTGAGCGGGGACCTGAATATGAGGAGGAGCCAACCTTACAACCATGTAAGGAAAGACAGTCTAGGGTAAGTACCCTAGCAGAGTAGCAAGTGCAAAGACTCTGGGGTGCAAATGAGCTTGCAATTCAAGGACATTCAAGGAAAGAAAAGGCCAGAGGGGCTAAGAAATGGACTGAACGAAGGGACACGGTGTAAAATGATAACAATAATGTCTTTAGAAATTGCAAATATTTGGAGATAATGTTAAAATATTGACTGGAGTATATATATCAGGAGAGGAACAGGTGAGTTAGCGTTCTAAGGTTTTTGCGTTGTCTGCGAGAAGGGTAGTAACAATACCAGTATCAGACTTTGAAAAGAAAGTAATGCGTGTTGCAATTTTGAGAGCTGTGCTATCCAACACGGTAGCCACCAGCCACACATGTGTGTTTAAATTAGGTAAAACTAAAATACAATTTGAAATTCAGTTCCTCGGGTTTGTTTTTTTTTAATTTCTAAGTAATCTCCATACCCAATGTGGGGCTCGAACTCACAACCCTGAGACCAAGAGTCAGGTGCTCTACCAACTGAGCCAGCCAGGCACCCCCAGCTCCTCGGTTTAATTAACCACATTTCAAATGTTCAATAGCCACTTGTAGCCAGTGGCTACTACATTGGGCAGCGTAAATGTACAACACTTCTAGTGATCACAGGATGGAAAATTGGTCAGGACTGTTCCAGAGTTGGGGAGCCTGGGTAGCTCAGTTGGTTAAGTGGCTGCCTTCGGCTCAGGTCATGATTTCATTAAACATGTTACTTGAGAGAGAGAGAGAGCAAGCACAAGCAGGGGGAACGGCAGGCAGGGGAGAAGCAGGCTCCCCGCTGAGCAGGGAGCCCAACGCGGGGCTCGATCCCAGGACCCCGGGATCATGACCCGAGCCAAAGGCAGACGCTTAACCGACTGAGCCACCCAGGCGCCCTATAATACTTTTTTTTTTTTATTATTCATGAGAGTCAGAGAGAGAGAGGCAGAGGAAGAGGGAGAAGCAGGCTCCCCGCCTAGCAGGGAGCCCGACACGGGACTCGACCCCAGGACCCCGGGATCATGACCCCAGCCGAAGGCAGATGCTTAACTGACTGAGCCACCCAGGCGCCCCAAGAAATCTACATTAAATATTAAGACACATATAGATT
>NW_027709649.1:0-333 GCF_054177405.1 Leptonychotes weddellii | reverse complement strand
GCATCCAAACTCCGATGGGGATGGGAGTGAGGGGGGTGGCGGGTGTTATTAAATGGACTCTCCAAACCCCAGCAATAACCCCCAGGTTCACAGTGTGGGGAGGGCAAACCTACCGCCTGGGTGGGAACACTGCCAATTCTCTCTTTTTTGGCAAAGCTTTTAAGGGTTCTGCAAGACTCCACTCTAGTTTGCAAGCCATTTGGAGCCTGTAGGAGCTAAGTTCAGGTTGTTCTCAAGGAGACCTGGTGTTGGCAACGGCCCATGGTGTCTGGCAGGCTGTTTCCACAGCCAAGGGGAAGCTCGGGGGCTGCAAACAGCACCTCCAAAGTAACT
>NW_027709648.1:0-333 GCF_054177405.1 Leptonychotes weddellii | reverse complement strand
AAAGGACTCAAGAGACATAACAATCAAAAGTGTGTACCTTATTTGTACTCTGACTCAAACAAACCAATTGTTAAAATAATAAAGGACTTATGGTAAATTCAAATATGATCTGGGTATTAAATGATTTTAAGGAAATATTGCTAATTTTGTTGGGCATTGTAGAGTGGTGTATGAAGAAAATGCCCTTATGTTTGAGGATTTATAAGTATATTGAAATATTTAAGGGCAAAAATTATCAGATAGTCCAGGATTTGCTTTAGAAGTCTTCAGCCAGACTTTGGAAAACAGTGTGGAGGTTCCTCAAAAATTTAAAAATCGAGCTACCCTATGACC
>NW_027709647.1:0-333 GCF_054177405.1 Leptonychotes weddellii | reverse complement strand
GGGGGGGCAGCAGGCAGAGGGAGAGGGAGAAGCAGGCTCCCTGCTGAGCAAGGAACCCAGACACAGGGCTCAATCCCAATCCCAGGACCCTGGGATCACAACCTAAGCTGAAGGCAAATGCTTAACCATTCAGTCACCCCCAAAAAGTTAAAATTTCAACATAGATTCATCTCTGGCTATTTTACATTTTTTTTTTTTTTAAGGTAGGCTCCACACCCAATGTGGGGTTTGAACTCACAACCCTGAGATCATGACCTGGGCTGAAACCAAGAGTCAGATGCTTAGCCAACTGTGCTACCCAGGCTCCCCATGAGGAAATTTCTTTCTTTCTTT
>NW_027709646.1:0-333 GCF_054177405.1 Leptonychotes weddellii | reverse complement strand
AGTTGGTACTAAATGTCTGAGACACTCCAGCTGGACTGGTGTTCTTGGCTCAGAAGTTCTTAAGTGGAGTCTAAGGAGGCCCCTGAAGTTGGTTTTAAAATTCTGCTGTACGTGTATAGCAACATTATAACACCGTGTGTGTGTGTGTGTGTGTGTGTGTGTGTGTGTGTGTGTCCGTAACTATAACCAGCTTCTTACAGAAGTCTGCTTCTGACCCAGTAAAGGCTGAGAGCCCCTGACCGAGACAGAACCCGGCATAACTTAGAGACAAAGCAACAACAAGCCCCATTAGATTTTGGAATCACAAGACTCCAGCTCCGTGAGACTCTGGCA
>NW_027709645.1:0-333 GCF_054177405.1 Leptonychotes weddellii | reverse complement strand
TTATTACTTAGCTTAATTAAAGTCTTCAATCCATCTCTGATTGTATTATGTAGGTTAGAGAGTCAGGTGCATTTTTCCATGTGGGTATTTCACAGACCCAACATAATTCACTTAAGACCAATATTTACCCACTGCACTGAGGTGTTGCCGCAGTCATAAATCAGATTATTATAAATACGTAGTCTGGATTCGGTATCTTCTTCCGTTGATCAGTTTACCTATTCTTGGAAAAACGTATACTGCTTTATTACTATAGATTTATAACAGGGGTTGATATCTGCTAGTGTATCTATTATTGCTTATAGTAGGTCCTTTATATTTTCAATAGCCAAC
>NW_027709644.1:0-333 GCF_054177405.1 Leptonychotes weddellii | reverse complement strand
GTGTTTAGGATCACAGTGCAAAACAGGGCAGACTCCTGTCTGGAGGGTTGTAATAACTTTACGAATTTGATAAAAAGGTTTATTACTCACAGGTTCTGGAAAGCACGCACCACACCTGGAGCCACAAGCGAGGTTGTGGGAAGAGAAAGAGAGAGTGCCCAGGCCTGGGATTCTGCTTTTATTGGGCTCCAAGATAGGGGCCTAGGGTTTCACATGCTCACTATTTATTGGTATATTTAAAACAAGGGTGAGAATTTAAACCGCTGGAAGAGAAAAAACAAGTAGCCTAAATTGTCATTTATCGAAATCAACCAAGATCTCTAAAACACAAGA
>NW_027709643.1:0-333 GCF_054177405.1 Leptonychotes weddellii | reverse complement strand
TTCTTCCCATTTAGTTTTCCTCCCTTCCCCTATGATCCCCTGCACCATTTCTTATATTCCTCCTATGAGTGAAACCATATAATTGTCTTTCTCTGATTGACTTATTTTGCTCAGCATAATCCCCCCTCCAGAGGAATGTTGAAAAAGAAAACCAGGGACGCCTGGGTGGCTCAGTCGGTTAAGTGTCTGCCTTCGGCTCGGGTCATGATCCCAGGGTCCTGGGATCGAGTCCCGCATCGGGCTCCCTGCTCCGTGGGGAGCCTGCTTCTCCCTCTGCCTCTGTCTCTCTCTCTGTCTCTCATGAATAAATAAAAAAAATAAAATCTTTAAAAA
>NW_027709642.1:0-333 GCF_054177405.1 Leptonychotes weddellii | reverse complement strand
ACTGTATTACAGATAGTCTACCATACACAGCATATGTATGTACATTGTTGAAAAGGGATGTCAAAGTTCCTCCAAGCTCAGGGAAGAAATAATATCAGAGGTAAGAATTCCTCTTTAAGAATGTTAGATATCCAGGGCGCCTGGGTGGCTCAGTCGGTTAAGCGACTGCCTTCGGCTCAGGTCATGATCCTGGAGTCCCGGGATCGAGTCCCGCATCGGGCTCCCTGCTCGGCGGGGAGTCTGCTTCTCCCTCTGACCCTCCTCCCTCTCATGTGCTCTCTCTCATTCTCTCTCTCTCAAATAAATAAATAAAATCTTTAAAAAAAAAAAAAA
>NW_027709641.1:0-333 GCF_054177405.1 Leptonychotes weddellii | reverse complement strand
CTCTCCTGTGCCTGGGCAACTGAGAGGACACACAGGGGCCTCTTTCCTTCTCATGCTACCTTGCCTGACTGTCCCTCCCACCACACCCTCCAGGTCCCTACCTGCAGCTCAGAACTCTGTGTGTCTCTGGCTGCTTGCGAGGCTAGAGCAGAGGCCTCCAGGCTTTTTCCTTCCTGTGAGATAAGCCACCTGTAGACACAGTGCGCATTCAGAAGTCACAAAAGGAGAGTCTGTTCCAAGTCCTCCTTATACAAAACTCTTGTATGCATGGTCAGAGCAGCGCTACTCGTAATAGGCAAAAGGTGCAAACAGCCCCGATGTTCACTGACAGAC
>NW_027709640.1:0-333 GCF_054177405.1 Leptonychotes weddellii | reverse complement strand
CTCCCCTCTAGAACCCTGTTTGTTTTTCAGAGTCCATTTTGGTTTCATTCATTCTTAGCCATGCTGTATCACCATTGTGCATAATTTTATAATTTATTTTTGTAATTTGTATATGTTCTAGAGAAAACAATATGGATACTTTCACTGTCCTTGGTCACAAAAAATGGGACCTCAGACTTCCTCTGGAATGAGGGAAGTAGAATTTCGTTGGAAATTGCTGTAGGTGATGTTGGGATCAACATCACCTGCTTTCTAACTGAACAGCCTTCCAGTAACCCTTCTTATGTTACCTACCAACTCTTTGTCTCTAATTTCAAAAGGATATGTTGATAG
>NW_027709639.1:0-5910 GCF_054177405.1 Leptonychotes weddellii | reverse complement strand
CAGACAAATGGATAAAGAAGATGTGGTCCATATATACAATGGAATATTACTCAGCCATCAGAAAAGATGAATACCCAACTTTTGCATCAACATGGATGGGACTGGAGGAGATTATGCTGAGTGAAATAAGTCAAGCAGAGAAAGTCAATTATCATATGGTTTCACTTATTTGTGGAACATAAGGAATAGCATGAAAGACATTAGGGAAGAAAGGGAAAAATGAAGTGGGGGAAATCGGAGGGGGAGATGAACCATGAGAGACTATGGACTCCGAGAAACTGAGGGTTTTAGAGGGGAGGGGGTGGGGGGATGGGTTAGCCCAGTGATGGGTATTAAGGAGGGCACATATTGCATGGAGCACTGGGTGTTACATGCAAACAATGAATCATGGAACACTACATCAAAAACTAATGATATACTGTATGGTGACTAATATAACATAGTAAAATAAAATAAAATTTAATAAATAAATAAATAAATTCTGCTACTAAAATGTATTTATTAATATAACAATTAATATTATATAATAATATTGTGATATTAATATTAGTATATAATTATATAATGTTAATGACTATTATTCACATATTGTTATTTACAATAAATATTGATGTGATATATTGGTATAATATCAATAGTACTATATAATATTAAAATATAATTATATAATGTTAAGAAGTAAGATTAACATATTAAAGATAAAGAGAGAAAAAAATAAAAAAATAAAGGAAAAATCAATAGGTCAATGGAACACACTAGAGACCCCGAAAATAAGGACCAGGCAAATCCAAACACTTGTTATTTTATAAAGGAATAATAGCAGAGGAGTAAGAAAAAGAGGATCTCTTCAATAAATGGTGCTGGAATAAATGCGTGTCCCTAGGGGGAAAAAAATGACATTGAATCTAATGCACACCAGATAGAGAAATCAGTTCCAGTAGAAGAAAATCAGTTCCATTATAGAATATATTTTTTTTAAAGATTTTATTTATTTGACAGAGAGAGACACAGCGAGAGAGGGAATACAAGCAGGGGGAGTGGGAGAGGGAGAAGCAGGCTTCCCGTGGAGCAGGGAGCCCAATGCGGGGCTCGATCCCAGGACCTGGAATCATGACCTGAGCCGAAGGCAGACGCTTAACAACTGAGCCACCCAAGCGCCCCTTTTATAGAATATTTTTATGCTCAAGTTAAGGAAAAGTACCTTACAACACAAAAAGTACTTAATCATAAATTTGGGGGGGGGTGGAAGGGAATTGGAGGAAGGTGAACAAAAGATTGCAGTTATAAGATAAATAAATAGTAGGGATATCATGTACAACATGATGATTATAGTTAACACATTGCTGTATGATATATAAGAGAGATGCTGAGAAAGTAGATCCTAAGACTTCTCATCACAAAAAGAATTTCTTTTCTTTTCTTTTTATTGTATCTACATGAGCTCATGGATGTTAACTAAACCTATTGTAGTAATCATTTCACAATATATGTAAATCAAACCATCATGCTGTACATCCCTTAAACCTAAAAAAAAAAAAATTGGCCTAACTCAAGCACCAAAATGCCATTAAATTTAGAATTATATTAAAAAGCCCCTTAAAAACTTGTGATAAAATTAGGTAAAAAAAGTACTAATCATAAAATAAAGACTCATAAATTGGATATCAAAATTAAGAATTTCTATTCATTAAAAGATACCATAAGGAAACTGGGACAATGGAAGAATACATGTGCATCTTATATTACATAAAGGAAGAGTCTACATAAAATATACACAACTCGGGGCACCTGGGTGGCTCAGTCGTTAAGCGTCTGCCTTCAGCTCAGGTCATGATCCCAGGGTCCTGGGATCGAGCCCTGGCATCGGGCTCCCTGTTCTGCGGGAGGCCTGCTTCTCCCTCTCCACACCCCCTGCTTGTGTTCCCTCTCTCGCAGTGTCTCTGTCAGATAAATAAATAAAATCTTAAAAAAAAAAATAAAAAATATATATATACACAACTCGGGGCGCCTGGGTGGCTCAGTCGGTTAAGCGGCTGCCTTTGGCTCAGGTCATGATCCCAGCGTCCTGGGATGGAGTCTGGCGTCGGTCTCCCTGCTCAGCGGGGAGTCTGCTTCTCCCTCTCCCTCTGCCTGCCTCTCTGCCTACTTGTGCTCTCTCTCTATCTCTCTGTCAAATAAATAAAATCTTTAAAATATATATATATATACACAACTCCTACAAATCAATATGAAAGCTCATGAACAAGCATTTCACAGAAGAGGAAGCATAAGTTTTTAATAAACAGAAGAAAAGATTCTTAACTCCATTAGGAAGCAGGGAAATGTAAATTAAGACCACAATGAGATACTATTTTAAACACTCAAAACAAGCAAAAATTAAGAAGTCTGACAGCTCCACATGTTGGCAAAGATGCAGATGAATAGGAACTTTGATCTACTGCAATGGAAATATAAAATTAAAAATCGGTTTTAGAAAAAAATTGGTATTAACATTTTTTTTTAAGTTTTATTTATTTAAGTAAGCTCTACACCCAACGTGGGGCTCAAATTAACAACCCAGAGATCAAGAGTCGGATGCCCTTCTGACTGAGCCTGTCAGTCACCCTCAGTTTGGAATTATCTTTTAAAACTGAAAATTTGTGGGGTGACTGCCAGGCTTAGTAGAGCATGAGACTCTTGATCTGGGGGTTGTGAGCTTGAGCCCCACGATGGTTATAGAGATTGCTTAAAAATAAAATCTTTTAGGGGCGCCTGGGTGGCTCAGTCATTAAGTGTCTGCCTTCGGCTCAGGTCATGATCCCAGGGTCCTGGAATCGAGCCCCGCATCAGACTCCCTGCTCCACGGGAAGCCTGCTTCTCCCTCTCCCACTCCCCCTGCTTGTGTTCCCTCTCTCGCTGTGTCTCTCTCTGTCAAATAAATAAAATCTTTAAAAAAATAAATAAAATAAAATAAAATCTTTTTTAAAAAATTTGAAAATTTGCTCACCCTTAAACACTCTACTCAACAAACACAAAACTGCACATGGAACATTCATCAAAATAGGCTACATTCTGGATCAAAAACTAATCCTCCATTTTTTTTTTTAAGATTTTATTTATTTATTTGACAGAGACAAAGCGAGAGAGGGAACACAGCAGGGGGAGTGGTACAGGGAAAAGCAGGCTTCCCGCCGAGCAGGGAGCTCAATGTGGGGCTTGATCCCAGGACTCTGGGATCATGACCTGAGCGGAAGGCAGCCGCTTAACCGACTGAGCCACCCAGGCGCCCCTCCTCCATTTTTTTTTTAAATTGAGATCATTTATAGTATATTTTCTGACTGAAAAGTTACTAAAGTAGAACTAATAACAAAAAAATCAGGGAAACCCTCAAACATTTGGATATTAAACAACAAATTTCTGAATAACTCATAAAACAAAAACACATCTATCGAAATTTGTGGGATGCAGCTAAAGCAGTGTTTAGAATGAAATTTATAGCATTGAACGACTATAATTAGAAGAAAAGTCTTAAACCAACAATGTAAACTTCACCTTAAGACAAGAAAAAAAAAATTAAATTCAATGTAGGCAGAGGAAGAAAATACAAATGTCAATGGAAACAGAAAAACAATACAAAGAATCAACAAAACCAAAAACCAGTTATTTGAAAAGGTCAATAAACCTGACTTTTAAAGACATAAATGAAGGGCGCCTGCGTGGCTCAGTCAGTTAAGCATCTGCCTTCGGCTCAGGTTGTGATCTCAGGGTCCTGGGATAGAGCCCCGCATCCGGCTCCCTGCTCAGCGGAGAGCCTGTTTCTCCCTCTCCCTCTATTGCTCCCCCTGCTTGTGTGCTCTCTCTCTGTCAAATAAATAAATAAAATGTTTTGTTTTGTTTTGTTTTTAAAGATTTATTTATTTATTTGAGAGAGCGAGAATGAGAGAGAGTACGTGAGAGGGGGGAGGGTCAGAGGGAGAAGCAGGATCATGACCCGAGCCGAAGGCAGTTGCTTAACCAACTGAGCCACCCAGGCACCCAATAAATAAAATGTTTTAAAAAAAAATTTTTTTAGGTGCTCAGTGGGCGCCTGGGTGTGCGCGCAAGAAGATGGCTAGCAGGTGCCAAAGTCTGTGCTCTTCGTGTGTCTGGGTAACATCTGTCAGTCACCCATTGCAGAAGCAGTTCTCAGAAAACTTGTAACTGAGCAAAAGCTCTCAGATCATTGGAGGATAGAAAGTGCAGCGACATCCACGTATGAAATAGGAAACCCTCCTGATTATCGAGGGCAGAGTTGCATGAAGAAGCATGATATCCCGGGGCACCTGGGTGGCTCAGTCGTTAAGCGTCTGCCTTCGGCTCAGGTCATGGTCCCAGGGTCATGGGATCGAGCCCCGCATCGGGCTCCCTGCTCGGAGGGAAGCTTGCTTCTCCTTCTCCCACTCGCCCTGCTTGTGTTCCCTCTCTTGCTATGTCTCTGTCTGTCAAATAAATAAATAAAATCTTTAAAAAAAAAAAAAAAAGAAGCATGATATCCCCATGAATCACACTGCCCAGCAGGTTACCAAGGAAAACTTTGCCACATTTGATTATATACTATGTATGGATGAAAGCAATCTGAGAGACTTGAATAGAAAAAGTAATCAAATTAAAAACTGCAAAGCTAAAATTGAACTACTTGGGAGCTATGATCCACAAAATCAACTCATTATTGAAGACCCCTATTATGGGAATGAGTCCGACTTTGAGCCTGTCTACCAGCAGTGTGTGAGCTGCTGCCGGGCCTTCCTGGAGAAGGCCCGCTAATGCCACGCCCGTTCTCCCCACAGCCCCCCGCTGGGCCCCGCAGGCTCTGGTCTAAGGCCGCAACTGTTTCTTCAGTTGACCCTCGGTTTCTTACCTTAAATAATTGTAGATGGAAATCAGTTATTGTATCTGACAGACAAATAAATAAAAATGTTTCATCCAGACCAAAAAAAAAAGTTTTTTTAAAGACATAAATGAAAGGAAACAAAACCTTAAATATATTAAAAAAAAAAAATCATCAGTAGCATCCTTCCTCTCCTTTCATATAAAAAAAATCAGCTTCCCAGTCCTAGAGGTCTCTCCATCTTTGTGCTCACCCCTCCACCCAAGAAAAAAAGCAATAGGAACACCCCTATTGTATACCCAGGCTAACCTCCACATCCTTTAGTGGCTAATTGTTTAATAGTCAAATCTATAGAAAAGTATACCTTTACACCATCAATCCCTCAAGACTTCCCCTTAGCACAGTGACTCTGAATTCAAGGTAAGAATGTTGTTAAGAGTAGAATTTCTGGGTAAGACAGAAATGAAGTGATGACTATGATGTTTATTAAATATTTTAATTTTTTTCTTTCTTTTTTTTTTTAAGATTTTATTTATTTATTTGACAGAAAGAGAATACAAGCAGGGGGAGTGGCAGGGAGAAAGAGAAGCAGGCTCCCGCTGAGCAGAGCCGGATGCAGGGCTCAATCCCAGGACACTGGGAACACGATCCCAGCTGAAGGCAGATGCTTAACCAACTGAGCCACCCAGGCGCCCCTAAATATTTTAATTAAAAAAAATTTTTTTAGGGCGCCTGGGTGGCCCAGTTGGTTAAGCGACTGCCTTCGGCTCAGGTCATGATCCCGGAGTCCTGGGATCGAGTCCTGCATCGGGCTCCCTGCTCGGCGGGGAGTCTGCTTCTCCCTCTGACCCTCCCCCTTCTCATGCTCTATCTCATTCTCTCTCTCAAATAAATAAATAAAATCTTTAAAAAAATAAAAAAATAAACAGTATTTAGGAAAATCATTTTATGGGCTTCACCCCTGCCAGTTTGTTCTAGACCTTCATACTTGCTCATATCTCATTTGAAGGCCTTTCTGTTCAAATTAATGAAACCAAGCATTCTTCAAAGCTTTATTCTTAAAA
>NW_027709638.1:0-333 GCF_054177405.1 Leptonychotes weddellii | reverse complement strand
CTGGGGACTGGGCACAGACTTGCAGATGAGTAGTGGTGGGGAAAGGACTTTAGGGCAGCCCCCGGGGCAGAAACCCAGAGCGGTGGATCCAGCAGGCGAAATGGGAGCGGCTGGCGGTTTTAGAAGCACAAAGGGCAGAGATGTGTCCGACCCGGAGGCAGGACTGGGGGCGGCGCGAAGGGGCGCACAACCCAGGACGCTGCAGTTTACAGCAGCACAGACTGAAACAGAGACAATGTGGCCTGGAGAGCTCACTGAAGAACAGACTGCAGTCTCTCTGCTCTGAGGCAGAGGGTTGGAAACAGTCTCTTCTGCTCTGACTCATGGAAGAGA
>NW_027709637.1:0-333 GCF_054177405.1 Leptonychotes weddellii | reverse complement strand
GATCCCTTCCACATTTGCTGTTCCCTTCTATACGTTTCCTTATACACAGATGGTTCTCTGGTCAAGCACCTACAACTTTCCACCTGAGGCATACCCTGGTGGTGAAGCATGTTTGGCCTACTTGGGGCAGCCTGGAAACAGGGCAGCTGTTGGGAGTTAACTGCTCTGGAGGTAGCCCTCAAGCAGTGGTAGAGAGGTGTTGGTGGATAGATACCCCGGCTTTGTCACTCTTGGTTGGGACAACTCTGAAGCGGGTTCTCTACAGCGAGCCCCAGCTGTCCACAGCAGTCATGCCCTCATTCACAGACCCCGTGTTGGCTTCCTTTCGTCACT
>NW_027709636.1:0-333 GCF_054177405.1 Leptonychotes weddellii | reverse complement strand
GCATCGGGCTCCCTGCTCGGCAGGGAGTCTGCTTCTCCCTCTGACCCTCCCCCCTCTCATGTGCTCTCTCTCATTCTCTCTCTCTCAAATAAATAAATAAAATCTTTAAAAAAAATAAAAATAAATAAAAAATAAAAAAATAAAAAAAAAAAAAGAAGCACTAAGATGGACCTCCCAGGAGCAAACAAGTCAATATGTGAATGAGAAAGACTGATTTGCAGATACTCTCATAGCCTGGGTAGGACATCCCACTACATGAAGGAAAATGTCACTCTCTGCCATGGCCTGGCCCCTGAATTTCTCTCTGACCGCACAGCATATACTCTCAGCTTG
>NW_027709635.1:0-333 GCF_054177405.1 Leptonychotes weddellii | reverse complement strand
GAGAAATCCCGATGCAACCAACATATAGACTGTCCATGGACAGCACGCCCACCAGCCGGGGTAGCAAGACCTTCTCTGTGGGGCAGGCTAGGTGGCACATCACTGTGTTCCCCTCAGTTGTCTAGGAAGATAGAGGACAGAGTGCTCCATGAAGGGACCCCTTCCTTACTCCATGCCCAGCTCACAGGGTCTCACATTAGCTGAGTGGATTGGAGGAGGATCAGGTCTCTATGATGTCAGGTGGGCACTTTGGAGTTTATATAAATTACAGCCAAGCCAGTGGTGAATTTGTATGTGTAATGCATTTACCCATGGCCCCTAGAGTACACTAGA
>NW_027709634.1:0-333 GCF_054177405.1 Leptonychotes weddellii | reverse complement strand
TCTGCCTGCAGGTGCTGATGCTGGACGAGCCCACCTCGGGCATGGACGCCATCTCCAGGAGGGCCATCTGGGACCTCCTGCAGCAGCACAAGAGTGACCGCACCGTGCTGCTGACCACGCACTTCATGGACGAGGCTGACCTGCTGGGGGACCGCGTGGCCATCATGGCCAAGGGGGAGCTGCAGTGCTGCGGGTCCTCGCTGTTCCTCAAGCAGAAGTATGGTGAGCGGTGGGGGCAGGACTGCCTCCCTTCCCCACGGGGCCCTGTCCCTGGCCTGGAGGGTCCCTGGGGCTAGGAGAGGGGCCGTGATAGGAGCAGGGAGCAAAGGAGCA
>NW_027709633.1:0-333 GCF_054177405.1 Leptonychotes weddellii | reverse complement strand
GCTTCATGCCCCGCGCGCCCTGGAACGTGCCCGGGACGCGCGAGTCGGGCCCCGCCGTGCGCCCGAGTGCGGGCGCCCTCGTCGCCGCCTCCAGCCGCCGCCTCCTCCTCCTCCTCCTCCAGCCCGTCCGCCTAGTCCCCGCTCCGCCCGCCCCGGGCTTCCCCGGGGACATGGCAGCGGCGGTGGCGGCGGCGGCGGCGGCCACACGGCGGAGCCTGGCGCGGCTGCCGCGGGGGGGACGCGTCCCTGGGCGCGCAGGAGCTTCGCGGGGCGGAGCAAGCGGCGCCCACCCCCAGCGCGCGGCGCCCTGATCCCGGCTTCTGCGGCTCCGGC
>NW_027709632.1:0-333 GCF_054177405.1 Leptonychotes weddellii | reverse complement strand
AGGGTGCCTGGGTGGCTCAGTGGGTTAAGCGTCTGCCTTCGGCTCAGGTCATGATCCCAGGGTCCTGGGATCGAGCCCCACGTCCGGCTCTCTCTGCTCAGTGGGGAGTCTGCTTCTCCTTCTCCTTCTGCCTGCCTCTCTGCCTACTTGTGCTCTCTCTGTCAAATAAATAAATAAAAATCTTAAAAAAAAAAAAAAAAAAGACCTTGCCATGGAGTCTTCAATATTTTGAACACTGTGCCCTGTGCCATTCCCAGCACACCAGGCAACTGACCGCCAGGGCGTGTTGGCAGCCAAGCTGCAGGGAGCCCCACGCACTGTGCTTCACTCAGC
>NW_027709631.1:0-333 GCF_054177405.1 Leptonychotes weddellii | reverse complement strand
GAAGAGAGAGCCCAGAAGGAAACCCACACATCTATGGTCCAGTACCTTATGACCAAGGAGCCAAGAATATACAAGGAGGAAAAACAGTCTCTTTAATCAACGGTGTGGGAAAACTGGACAGCCCCATGCAAAGGAATGAAACTATACACAAAAAATAACTCAAAATGGTTTCAAGACTTGAATATAAGACCTGAAACCATAGCTCTTAGCATAAAACACAGGGGAAAACCTGCTCGACATAGGTCCTGGCAGTGATTTTTCTGGATCACCCTCCAAAAGCAAAGGCAACAAAAGAAAAAAAAAAAAAGCAAAACGACAACAAACTCAAAAGCT
>NW_027709630.1:0-333 GCF_054177405.1 Leptonychotes weddellii | reverse complement strand
CTGTCACTACCTTTCCATGAATCGCGGCATATCCACCATTCTCCAAGTAGGGCTATCCTTGGCTAAGCCAGCGGAAGCTGGGTTTTTGTAAAGTGTTCCTCAGGAGCACACCTTTCTTTTTTTTAAATTTATTTATTTATTTTTTTTATTCTTATGTTAATCCCCATACATTACATCATTAGTTCTAGATGAAGTGTTCCATGATTCATTGTTTGTGCATAACACCCAGTGCTCCATGCAGAATGTGCCCTCCTCAATACCCACCACCAGGCTAACCCATCCTCCCACCCTTCTCCCCTCTAGAACCCTCAGTTTGTTTTTCAGAGTCCATCG
>NW_027709629.1:0-333 GCF_054177405.1 Leptonychotes weddellii | reverse complement strand
CTGTCACTACCTTTCCATGAATCGCGGCATATCCACCATTCTCCAAGTAGGGCTATCCTTGGCTAAGCCAGCGGAAGCTGGGTTTTTGTAAAGTGTTCCTCAGGAGCACACCTTTCTTTTTTTTAAATTTATTTATTTATTTTTTTTATTCTTATGTTAATCCCCATACATTACATCATTAGTTTTAGATGAAGTGTTCCATGATTCATTGTTTGTGCATAACACCCAGTGCTCCATGCAGAATGTGCCTTCCTCAATACCCACCACCAGGCTAACCCATCCTCCCACCCTTCTCCCCTCTAGAACCCTCAGTTTGTTTTTCAGAGTCCATCG
>NW_027709628.1:0-5910 GCF_054177405.1 Leptonychotes weddellii | reverse complement strand
GGGGGGGGGAGGGAAGCGCTGGCCTCGCGACCTTGGGGGCGCGTCCTAGGCACTGTGGGGACGCGGGGCAGTCTCCCTGGCCCTACCCATTGGACGCCAGGAGCTCCTCCTTCCACGCTGGGAACAACCACGGATGTCCCCAGCCATGACCCAGGTCCCCTGGGGGCAGGGTCCCGGTGTCTCTCACACTGTGTCTGTAACGGGGACCCTGCCACTGGGTGGGTCTTCCCGCTGCCTGGGAAGCTCTGGGGGCTGGGAGCTGATGCTCGCCTCCTGGAGCGGCAAGCCAGTGTTTGGTCAGCCTGGCAGCTGCCGGGGACAGCTCTGACCCCCCGTCCCCTGAGGGCACTAGACTTTCACCTCGGCAGTCACCTGGGCTCGGTGTTCCGGGCCCTCGTGATGCTAGCTTTCCTTTGGATGAGACCTTGTCTTGGAGCTGAATCCCGTGTCCGGAGCCGCGATTTCCAGCATGGTAGGCATGAACTGCCGGCAGCTCCGAGCACCCGCAATGGGGCCACTGGGGAAATGATATTTTGCATATATTAGGTTAAATCTGTGATTCTTAATTGAGGGCGATCTTGCCCCCAGGGGGCACTGGGCCATGTCCGGGGACATCTGTGGTCGTCATACTGGGGATGTGGCACCGAGTGGGTGGGGCACCCCCACAGTGTGGCCCGCCCCCCATGTCCACGGTGCCGGGGGAGGGGGAGAACACTCTGGACAAGGACACGCATTTTCCAGCCTTCTTGCTCACGGCAGAGAGTACAAAAGAATTCCGTGACCTACAAACAGCGGTGTGTTGTTCTGATTGCTGCTCCTTCTCCTGGGAGCTTTTGAAAGCATTCCTGCTGAAAGCATGGCTGGAGCCTTTTGTCTCCAGAGTGGCCCTTGGGTGGAGCAAACTCCAGCCCCAGCCTGCTCGCCAGAGCGCACTGCTCTCCCCCTGCTCGGTTACCCGCTTCACGTCTGTCCCAGGCGTGTTGAGATGCACGTTATTATCAGTTCTTTCTGCGGACAAGCTGTTCTCCTGCAAGAACTGCCAAGATCGACAGTCAAAACCTTAAAACGTTCTGCTCGCAAAAGCTCATGGGGCTGCTGCCGCCTTCCCAACAGAAAACACATACAGAACATACATGACTCGGGGGCCCTGCCGCAGCCCACGGTGCCCAGACCTTCTCCCTGCAGCCCGCAGGCTCTGATCCGGCAGACCGGGACACGTGGTGCTTCCCAAGGCAGCAGGGGCGGCTCACACAGGAGCGTGACCCTCCCCTGCAGGCGCTCGCCCTGGGCTGTTGTGCCCCAGGGGCCACGGGGCCACGTGGTGGGAGGTCTGTGGCCAACAGACAGGTGGGTGGGGCCAGGAATGCTGCTCAGCCCCCCACAGCGCCCAGGATGCCCCCAGAGAGTGACCTGCCCCGATGTCCACCGTGGTGAGGGGAGAAATCCCCGCTGCACGGGACCCTCGCCTCCGAGGGGGAGTCAAGATCACACCTTCTTGTCCACGTGCGCCCCTGCCTGGTTTCCACCCACGCCAACTCCAGACCCTGTGGGCCGAAGTGCGCCAGAAGTTCCATCTCACTGGCTGGCTGGTGCCACCACCGCCTGGTTTTACCGAGTCGACACAGTCAGGGCCCCGGCATTGCGGGAGCTGGGGCTGCGAGAACTGAAGCAGCCGGGTGGCCACACGGGTGGAGACCACGCCTCCGTGGGCACAGGGACGTTGCCGGGCAACCACTCGCACAGTCAGCCTCCCTCCGGGCAGGGCGTAGCGCACACGCGCCCCTCGTCATCCAGCTGCAGCCTCTTGACTCAAAACACACTCAGGGTGACAGTCACGTATGACGGGAAGGAGGGGCGGGGGAGACGGGAGCCCTGTGGAGGGCAGCGGGGCCCCTGCATCTTCCCGGGGCCCGTTCTCAGCCTGATTCCCTTGGAGCCCGTAGGTCGGTGGCTCCTCATTTCCTTTCCTCCCACGTCTGTGTGCCGGGGCCCCGCCGGGCTGAACTGCTCACAGCTGCCTGCAGAAGCCCCCCGCGCAGGACACAGGACAGGGGGTCCATGGGACAGAGGGGGTACACAGGACGGAGGGCTCAGGCACGGCCTGGGGAGGGCCTGCTGGGAGAGGGACACGGGGGGGCCCAAGAGCTCCTGCAGCGACTGCAGCCTGGCAGAGGCCTGAGCAGGGGTGCCAAGTGCAGGCCCGTGGGTGCTTGGGGGGCTGGCCTCTCATGGCCACAGACGGAATCACCGGTGGTCTCTAACTGTCCTTGGTGCCCCCCGTGCGCGGTGGTAACCGGAGTGAGGCCTTCAGAGGGGCGATAGTGTGGTTTCTAGTAAGGACGTATCTCGGTCTTCAGGCACGCTTCCTGGCTCACCGCTCCCAGACTTCGGAATGTCTGAGCAGCAGGAGCAGCCCGCTATCTGACCGACCCTGACAGGGGCCGGAAGACCCCAGGGCCGTCTCCTAGAGTGTGTTGGCAGAGCGGGTGACCGCACACCCAGCCGCACCGTGTCTGTCGGCTCCCGGTTCTGCAGGTCAGCGGCGTGGACGGCGTGGTTGCCGCTGTTCTCAGGGCCTCACCAGGCTCGGCCAGAGCTGAGTGCCCATCGAGGCGCGGCGGAGAAAGAAGCCGCCCCCACGTTCGCTTTGGCTGTCGGCAGGATTCAGCTTGCCTTGCTAGCGGCCAGCAAGGGACCACCCTGAGCTCTCAGAGGCCACTCTCGGGGCCTGTCCAAGCCACACGGTCTCCTCCACTGGCCTCCTCACACTCCCAGCCTCTCACTTCAGGGAGGTCCCTGACCCTGTGAAGGGCTCCCCTGCTGAGGCCAGGCCCACCCAGGTGCATTCCCTCCTTAACTAACTCAGAGCCAACCGATTTGGAGGCTTAATTCCATCGTTCAAACCCCCTCTTCCGTACAGATCGTCTAAGCAGGGGATGGCATTTATCACGCTCCCAGCGCCGTCCACACTCAGGTTGAGTCCACACAGTGCGCTCAGCAGGGAGCAGGGATCTGGGGGCTCTTAGAATCCCGGCAGCTCCAAAGGGGAAGAAGGGAGCAGAGTCGCTCGAGACACAGCCAGGCCTGAGCCTCAGCCGGGCTGCGCAGGAGGCGCCTTCCTCCTCCTCGTCCGACTTCCAGCCCCTCCTTGCCGGGAGTATTGCCAGGACTCTGGGGGGTCAGGCCTGGGGGAGAGAGGAGGTGTTTGGAGAACGCACGGCGTATCTTGTCCCAGGTACACCTAAACATACGCATGGCTTCACCTCATTTTTAGAACACCTGTATTTTGAAATAATCACAGATTCCTAGGAAGTCGCAAGCTCTCCCACGGCACGGCCCCATGCCCCTCCACCCAGCTGCCCCCGGTGGTGGTATCTCTCGTCACTGTAGTGCAAAACCAGACGGTCGGCGTGGGGACCGGTGCGCGCGGTTCCCTGCCGTTTGCCACACCCGCAGACTCAGCCTCGCCCCGTTGAGGAGTGTGCAGGCCCGTCACACGCCCGTCAAGTGGACAGAGCTCCTGTCACGCGTGTGCGCGGCGCCCGCGGGTTCAGGAAGCGGGAAACAGACACAGAGGTGTCTGCCTCGATGGCACCGTGGGCCACGCCCCGGGCTCCGGGCCGTGCCCCCTCCCCCCACAGCTCTGGGGGGCCTCGCCTGCCCCCTCTTCATGCAGCTGGCCCTTCCAGGGGAAGGGGAGAAGCCCACGTGGCGGGAGCTCCAGCACCCGAAGGCTCAGGTTCAAATCCAGGCGCAGAGTCTGGCGCAGGGTGGGGGCAGACAGTAGCCGTGCGGCCCTGTCTTCCAAGACGGCGCCCCAGGCGGGCTCCCTCTGGTGTCACGCCCCATCTAGTCCCTGCTCTTCGGGTGCGGGGAACCTGTGAATGGATGGATGCCACTCCTGAGGTTAGGCCAATGTGAAATGGCAAAAGGGATTCTGCAGATCCAGGAAGACCCCTAATCAGTCGACTCTGGGTTCATCAGAAGAGACGGTACCGGGTGGGCCTGACCTAATCAGACCAGCTCTTGCAAGAGACCAGAAGCACGTCCTGAGTACTCAGGTTCGTGGGTGCGGGGGGGGGCTGAAGAACGCGGACGGGGAGCTAGTGCTGACCAGGGGTTCGGGTCCGTAAGGTGAAAAAGTTGTTTGCGTCCCTTGCACATCAACACAGATATTTTAACGCTAATGAACCGTATGCATAAAATGGGTGAGGTGGTTGTGTGTTTTTCACCAAAATAAAGAGACAGAGATGGAGAGAGCAGGAGCTCAGCAGACATTCTGCGGCCTTGAAAGCGGGCAGCCGCGTCGTGAATGCTCAGAGCAGCGCCCCCGTCCAGGAGCCAGCCCGGAAGTGGGGGGGGGCCTCAGTCCCACGGCTGCAGATGGGAGCCCAGCCCCCCAGCCCCTTGAGGTCAGGCCGGCGAGACCTGAGTGGAGGACCCCGTTGTGTCCATGTCACAGATGAGAAAACGGCGGCTCAGGGCCTCAGTGACTTGCCCGGGGCCACGCGGGCAGTGTTTTGCGACGTTCAGATCAGCGGCGTCCATCCCGGGGGCCGGACCGGAAGCTCCTCGGGGTCAGGGATTTTGTCTGACCACTTGCGGGTGCTTAGGGTGTGAGTGAAAGGAGAGAAGGCTGTGGCCTGGTCCTCAGCTGACCTCCTGCCCCGAGAGGGGAGTCTGTGACCGGCCCAACGACACATCAGGGACCAGGGACAGAGCCCAGGAGGAGTAAGGATCACATGCAGCTTCCTTGGCGGAGTCATCTCCAAGCTGAGCTCTGAGCTCATTAGCCTCCTGGAATGTGACGTGCTGTTCCCTGGCTCCCTGACTCATGTTCCCGCTCATCCCGACCTCTGCTCCTAGGGGAGCCGGGCACCCACGTGGGGCTCGCGAAGCCAGGAGCAGCCAGAGGGACAGAAAGCAGGGTCCAGCAGCACTCCCGGTGGGCGGTGGGTGTTTCTGGTGCCGGGCTGCCAACGGTGGGCGTGGGGACAGGCACACGGAGTACGCGGGCAGCGCCCGGGATGCAGGCTGGGGTCACACCTGCTGGTCCCCCTGGCAAACCATTAACCAGGACTTCTGTGTCCCGGGGCTGTGGGGTAGAGCCAGCTGGCTCCCGGGCACCGCGGACACTGGGCCGCGACTTGGGCACTGGGGGCGGGGGTCAAGCAGGATCCCGGCCCCGCCCACTCGATGCCAGGAGCTCCCCCCCCCCCGCCCAGTCATGACAGCCACAGACGTCCCTGTGTCACCCAGGGTCCCCTGGGGCAGGACTGCCCTGGGTGAGACCCCAGCTGAGCAAACGGATGGTGACAGTCCTGCTGGAGAGTGAGAGCAGGTGTTCAGGGAAGCCTTCCTAGAGGAAGTGATGTCTGAGTTGAGGTTGATGATGCCCTGGAGCTGACTGGGGGCAGGGGGACCTTCCAGGTGCACAGCAGTGGATGCTGGCGCCAGGACCGAGGGTGCAAGCTGAGGGAGAGGAAGCGAGGAGGCCAAGGGCAGAAGCTGTGCTTTATCCCGAGGGCTCCAGGCCCACCCGTGGCAACGACAAACTGACCTTGTTTTCCAGATTAGGAAACCAGAGAAGGTGAGGGTGCCCAGTCCCCTCCAGCGGTGGGTGGGCAGAGGTCCCCGTGGGCCTCAGGCCAGCTCGGGGTGTGGGGTGGGCGTGGGTGCTGGAGCAAGGCCCAGGAAGCTCAGCGCCTCGCAGCTCTGAGACCCTCCGTCAGGCAGGCACCTGCCCCCACCCTCAGTTTCCCTTTGGTGCAACTGGGGTAACAACCACCCTGATGCCCAGGGTCGTTGCAGGGAGTCGACGAGGTAAGCAGCTCCCCAGGCCAGGGCTCTGGATGAACAGGCAGCATGTCCCTTAGCCTGTGGTCAGTGGAGGTCACCCTCCCCAGGGAC
>NW_027709627.1:0-14436 GCF_054177405.1 Leptonychotes weddellii | reverse complement strand
GTTTATCCTAGCAGTTAGTGCCCCCATTTTTGATTGCCCCTCATTAATAGCCTTTTTGATTTCTACTTGGTTAGATTTTAGTTCTTTCATTTCTCCAGAAAGGGTTTCTCTAATAACTTCCATGCTTTTTTTAAGCCCAGCTAGTATCTTTAAAGTGATGATTCTGAACTGTAGATCCAACATCGTACTAATGTCTGTATTGAGTAGGTCCCTGGCAGTTGGTACTACCTCTTGTTCTTTTTGTTGAGTTGATTTTTTCCACCTTGTCATTTTGTCCAGAGGAGAATAGATTAATGAGAGAACAAAATGCTAACAGGGTAACAACACCCCCAGAAAATATACTCTAAACAAAACAGAAAAGACATGAAGCTCGGGGAAAAGAACAGGAAAGAAAGAAAAAAGAATAAGAAAAAAAAAGAAAAAGATAAAAACAATGAAAAACAGAACAAAACAAAAAAAAACCAGAATATGATCAAATATGATCAGGCTGGTGCATAGATCAGTGCCACACACTAGATTTTGGGTGTATTTTGGTCTGTTAGAAGAAAGTTCCTCCCAAAATTTTAAAGAAAGAAAAACTTATATATGTACAAAAATAAGGGTTGATATGATGAAGGGATGGAATGTAAAGGTGAAAATTATAAAAAAATTTATAAAAGGAATTGATGAGAAGTTGTTTGAGAAAAGAAAGAAGAGGATTTAAAAAAAAGGAAAAAAAAGGGAGAAAATGTGATCAGGCAGGAGAGTAGAACAAAACCATACACTAGAGATTTAGGGTATATTTTGATCTGTTAGAAGAAACTATCTCAAAATTTTAAAGAGAGAACAACTTACATATATATGCCAAAAATAAGGTTAACTACTATGAAGGGATAGAATATGACTCTAAAAATGAAAAATAAAAATGTTTTTTAAAAAGGGATTGATAAGGGGCACCTGGGTGGCTCAGTTGGTTAACCATCTGCCTTTGGCTCGGGTCATGATCTCGGGGTGTTGGGATCGAGTCTCACATCGGGCTCTCTGCTCTGCAGAGAGCCTGTTTCTCCCTCTCCCACTCCTCCTGCTCTTCTCTCTCTCTCTCTGTCAAATAAATAAAATCTTAAGAAAAAAAGGGATTGATAAGATGTTGGTTGAATAAGGGAAAAAAAAATTAAAAAAAAAAAGACAGTTAAAAAAAAATTTAACTTTGAAAGACTAAAGGATCATGTGAAAAAAGCCAGGAATTCTATGTGCAGTATTCCCCTAGCGCTGGAGTTCTGCCATTCTCATTGATCAGTAAACTTGGTCTTGGCTGGCTGTTCTTGCTGATCTTCTGGGGGAGGGGCCTGTTGCCATGGTTCCCAAATGTCTTTGCTGGAGGTGGAATTGCCCCGACCTTGCTGGTCTGGGCTAAGCAATCTGCTCAGGTTTGCTCTCAGGAGCTTTTGTTCCCTGCGAGCTTTCCGTACAGCTTTGGAGGCTGAGAGTGAAAATGGCGGTCTCCCAATCTCCGCCCCGGAGGAGCCGAGAACTTGGGGCCCCACTCCTCAGTGAGCCCACAGAGAAAAGCAGTCAATCACTCCCATATCCCTGGTCTCTGGCCACACTCCGTGCTCACCCGGCCTGTGACCGAACGTTCCTATCTCTGGCACCTGACTCGGTGTGGAGTCTCCAAACGCAGCAGATCCCTGCGGTGCGCTCCTGCACCACTTCTCCCAGGGGAGGAAGGGGAGTCTCCCCAGATCTGCTGCTTTTGGGCCCCTGCTGGAGGAGCAGTGGCCCAACTGTGCCGCTGATCACAGTTTATGGCAACCCTGAGCTGAGAGCCCGCTCCTCGGGTCTGTCTCTGCAACTGGCTTTCCTGCTCTGATAGCTGGGAGCTCTGCCACACTCAGGCACCCCCGCTCTTTCTGTGACCCCGAGGGTCCTGAGACCACACTGTCCCAACGAGGGTTCCACCCCCCGCTTAGCCACTGGAGCGACGTCCCTCGGTGGAGCAGACTTCTAAAAATTCTGATTTTGTGCTCCGAGGCTCTATCACTTGCCAGAAGTGGCTGACGGAGGCCCCCTCCCCCACCGTCTATCCTCTTGAATATGGCCTTGGATTCACTTCTCTGCACGTCCTACCTTCCAGAAAGTGGTCGCTTTTCTGTTCAGAGAGTTGTTGCTATTCTTTTCTTTGGTCTCCTGTTGAGTTTGTATGTGTTCAGAATGGTTTGATCCCTATCCAGCTGAATTCCTGAGACCAGACGAAATCGAGGTCTCCTACTCCTTTGCCATCTTGCTCCACCCCCATGACAGGGTCATCTTAAGAGAGATGGGATTGTGGAGTTGAAGACAGGGGTAGAGCCAGAGGTAGAGATTTGGAAGTTGTCTCCAGAGAGAACGTAGTTGGGCTCTGAGAGGGGCTGAAATCTATTAGGGAGAAGAGTAGAAGGAAATGGACAAAGATCTGGGAGCTAAGGAATTGTGAACTTGTTATAAGCAGATCCAGAAGGGATTTTTTTCCCCCAGTGAGGCCACATCCTACCACTTGACTCTTCAATTTCTTTATAAATATTGTTCTGCTCTTTGGCTCTCCATCCAGGTGCCGTGAAAATCCTCATGTTTTTGACAAAGATATTTTCTCCAGATATGACATACTTTTATCTAATAATTTATTTCCTAGGAGCCTGGACTTGGGAGGCGATGATAAACAAAACTGGGGTCAGGAGAGTTCTAGCACAGGTTGGAGCAGTCTTGCAAAGTGTGGGCCATGGGTTCGCAATGCAGGTTCCCAGGGACCAGCCACAAATATCCAACAGGTGGTTCCTTTGTGTGAGAAAGTTTGATAACCAGTGGGCTAAAGGATGGGTTCCAGATGCTATAACTAGTAATGAAGAAGCCAGTATAAAGAATCAGAAATAAAGAAAAGGGCCTTTTTTCTCTGCAGAGAGATGAAAGGGGTGGTGGTGGTTAGAAACAATATTATCACTATTATCATTTTTATTATTATGTTCAGTTAGCCAACACACAGTAGATCATCAGTTTTTGATGTAGTGTTCAATGATCCATTAGTTGTGTATAACACCCAGTGCTCATCACAACACTCTCCTTTCATCCTGATTCTTTTATGTTGTGTAATACAGGATTTTGTGGATGTTTTAATTGCCATCCTTTTTTCATGTGCTTGTGATGCTGGTGGGCCACGAAGAATTTCCAGGTTTTCTGAAAGTTGCCCATCCACTCCTTTCTAGCCCTCTGGGGTGTGGGGTCTCCATAGCCTCCCACCTGCAGCCCATATCTGTGTTGGCTGTGGCAGGTTGCACGTTAGCAACCTTAGTTCTTGTGCTCTGGCATGAGTCTCACTACCCTCTGTCAGTGTTCTAATGTTTCTGGTGGTGAACCTGGGCACGCTTCCCCTTCCTCCCTCCATGTGGACACAGGTTATATGAAAGAAAGCATTTTGCCTCAGCTTCTTTGCCTACCATTTCAGTTCCCCATTGGAATGCAGTTTCATCCAGAGCTTCATTCACCTTGGCTGGGACCCTGACATCCATTTTCACCCCCACAGATCCTTTCAACCTAAAGGACTGGCTTCTATTTCTTGTACCTCTAACCACAGGCTAAGATCTTATTACAAATTGATGGCTGATGAAGATCAACAGGAATGTTTCTGACCTGACTTTGAGTTTTGCCTGCCTCTAAGAAAGAAGTCCACAAAAATTTGGTATATGAGCCAGGCATATCTATATGTTTTTGTTTTCATTTCCCAATTAGTTCTTTGACAACTCCCCTGCACACAACAAAGTAGGTTTTTATAGATAAGTGAAGTAGGGCTCAGAGAGGTTAAGTGACTTGCCTGAAGTGACACAGTTACTAAGTGCATATACATGAATATTCTAGTCCTGATCTTCATGACTCCAGAGCTCATGTCCTTTCTTCCATACCACAATGGGAGGCCCCCTGCCAGTGTTCCCATCTGAGTTTACCATGACACTTGAGCTCCCACAACAAGTGATCTGGCTGCCTTTTTTGGGGTCAGCCAACCTGCAGCTAGGTTTGCTTCCCCCAGTGCCTATGGCATCTGTATCAGGTTTCCTCCCCTTCCTCCCTACCAGACTCCTGGGTGCCTGAGCTCCCCCAAGTCCTGCAAGCAGCAGGAAGCAGAGCTCCCCCTCTCAGTCCCTACTCACCATGATCCAAAATATGCTGCATCATTGCCCTGAAGCTAAAGAAGCTCAAGCTTTAGGACCTTCCCTTGCACAGGCCCCTGAGAGGGTCTTGGTAGTATGGGCACATGGTCAGGAGGTGTTAGTGTTTTTCAAAAGTAGATATTTTAATTGCAATCAGTCAAGAAAGCTGGATCTTTCCACTTGGACTTCCCATCCATTACACTTCCCATTTAGTCTGGAAGTGTGGAGCAGTGGAGTGACCGTTGGCATTTGGGGGTCTGACGAAGGAGAACATTTAATCTGGTTTTAGAGTAATATAGCCCCATGGTTCTTAGTGCCTTCTGTTTGAGCTTAAGTTATTGCTAGTGGTCCTGGTGTAGGAACAGTTTCCAGCAATACGTTCTCCACTCATCATGCCAACCCACCTGCACTTTGGCATGAAGATATGGCTCTGGAGGTTATACTATGATATGAACATGCTCTGTGGCACCCAGCATTGGAAGATTTGGGCATTGGGATAAAAACAAGCTTGAAAAGTAGGAACACAGTGATGGGTCTGTGGAGGTAGACAATTTCTCCAAATGGGATAGCTTGCATATGAAAGAAACATGATGGGAGTTTTCCCAAATTTGAAAATTCTAACAATTTACATGACATTAACAATGAAAAGTTGCAAGATGAAAGCATCTTTTCTAAACTGCCAATAATAGAATTAAGTTTCAGCCAACCATGTTTAGAAGAGAAATTGAGTAATCTTTCTTTTCTCTTAGAAAATAGTATGACAAAATGGTTATGTGAAGTAGCAAAGATTATGCAGCAAAAAATGTAGAGAAAAAGTATCATAGAGGTGTGTCAAGCAGTTAATTAAAATATATTTTTATGGATTTTATCGTTAGCTTTTTAAAATTTATAATGTGCTGTGATGCATTCTTTTCTCACTATTTCATAAATATTCAACTTCCTATCTACTTTTGAATAATTAATTTTGAATTTTTTTCTTAAAAAGGAACCCCCCCCCCCCCCCCGGTGCATAAGCTTCAGGTCCCAGGAAACCTGGATTCTTCTCTGGTAGTGGAATTTATAAAAGGGTTCTCTAGATCTAGGGGTACAACATGTAAAAAGTCATCAGGTTTTTTTCTTTTTAAAAATGTTGTTCTTGGGGCACCTGGGTAGCTCAGTCGTTGGGTGTCTGCCTTTGGCTCGGGTCATGGTCCGAGGGTCCTGGGATCAAGCCCCACATCAGGCTCCCTGCTCGGCAGGAAGCCTGCTTCTCCCTCGCCCACTTGCCCTGCTTGTGTTCCCTCTCTCTCTGAGTCTCTTTCTGTCAAATAAATAAATTTAAAAATCTTAAAAAAAAATGTTGTTCTTGTTGTTTTTCTGTTTCCTTTGGGAGGTTAAATGGCTCAAATGAGGAGGAAATCCCTGTCCTTTCCCTTCCTGATACCAACTGTGAACTGGCTTCTTCCCCCAGGCATTAGAATGTAGGCAGAGAATGACATGAGAGATTGAGAGAAAACTCTCTTTCATGTAGGGCACAGAGTTGGGAAAGAATGCAAATGTGTTCACGAAATGTCTCTTAATTACATGCAAACATAAATATAAAATGTGTAAGATTTAGGGGCACCTGGGTGGCTTAATCAGTTAAGTGTCTGACTCTTGATTTCATCTCAGGTCATGAGCTCAGGGTTGTGAGATCGAACTGCAAGTTGGGCTCTGCACTGAGTGTGGAGCCTGCTTGGGATTCTCTCTCTCCCTCTCCCCGGCTTGATGACTACGCTCTCTCTCTCTCTCAAAAAAAAAAAAAATGTATAAGATTTAATTTTTGCATTCCTTAGAATAACTCTGGAATGCAAAAAAAATGAAATCATTCAAACTTCAATTAAGTCCACCAATATTTGCCTTGCTTATGTGCTTATTTGCCTTGCTTATGTGCTTATTAGCACATAGAGAAGACATATATAATACTCACATAGAAGAAGATGTCATGAGACACATTTGATTATCTCATTTATGAAACTAGTTGGATGAAGTTTCCAAAAATAATCATCCAAACTCAAGACTTTTTATCTGGAGATAATTCCCCCTACTACTTCATTTAACCATTTTCAGGTTAAATGAATGGATAGACAAATGGAAAGTAACAGCACTAATTTGAACATCAAAACTTGACTAATGATGGAAAAATCAGCATTGTTTTCACTGATGATTAAAGTGAAAAAACCAAAGAAAAGCTTAAATCATGTTTTTATGTTACATTGTGATAAAGCAGATCTATAATGAAATAAATGCTCTGAAGCCTCAACTGGAAAGAGAAAACTATGAAACCTACTAATTTTCTTTAACTATATGAAAATAAGTTTTCCTATATGATGCACATTAAATGCATGCAGATTGGAATGAGGTAAGGAAAATATTTCAATTATGAGGACTGGATTTCATTCTATACTTGAGGCTCTTCTTATAAGCCTCATTCTATTTGTTCAGACAGAAGGGCTTTTTCACATCTTTATCAAACCCGAATGTCTAGAAACAGGAATGCAGGCTTTCATAGTTCAGGGGGATTTAAGAAGGGAACTAGGTGATGTCACGAATAAGAACCATATTGGAAGATGAAAGATAGGAGTTTAACACCAACATTGGCCTTCCCCATGTTTGATGTGGACTCAGATAAAGCTGGTCCACTCCCCTTTCCCTGGGTGGATCACGGTCACTTGATGCTGTGGTCCAGGCCCTCCCCCCGGGGTTCTCCTGCTGCCATCCTTCACACGTAGTTTCTGGCCACAACTCTTTCATTTCTACTCCCCTGGTCACCGCTCTCACTTTGATTCCTATCGTTAAAACTTTGATGCATTATCCCAAGGAGAAAAAGAAATTTTCCCTCACCAACCCTCTCAAATATTTCTCTTGCCTTGTACCTCTGGTCTGACAACCCAGGATGCAACCGACAAAATCATCACAAAGTGATATAAGAGATGCAGTTACTTTATCTCTTCCACCACAAACAGGGAAGGAAAAGCCACAAAGGGGGCCCGCCCCACTGCCAGCCAACTATAAAGAAATATCTAGCAGATCCGATTGCTGGGTCAAAACTTCATGACAATAATTCCATCAATATCGGAATGTCTAAATCACCTGTGATGTAACCACATTTATGCATCATTTAAAATGACTGAGGTGCATCTATATGTATGAAAACGAATAAACCTCCAAGACATATTATGGAGTGAAAGAAGAAGTTTGAGAACGACAGCATTTACTACAATGTAAGTTTCATGAGGACATGGATCTTTGTTTTATTTAGGATTCAACTGCCAGCCCCACCTAGAACAGTTCCAGGATAGAGCAGACACTTCACATTTGCTGAATGTTGAATGATTATTTATGGAGTAACACACAAATATATTCACATAAAATCATGTTAGATATTCTCTATGGATTTACTATATATAAATAAAAATAGGTATTCATATATAGTAAACATAAATATATTTATATTATTTATATATTTAAGTATATTTATATTTGAGTATATTTATATTACATTTAAATATATAAATAAATTATGTAAGTAAAATTTTATATTATTTATATATTTCAAATTATGTATTATCTCTCTATAAATATAAACATACATACATAAATATAAGTATATATGTGCACATATACATATATAGAAAAGGGGAAATTACACACATATATATAAAGAAAAAGTAAGAAAAATGATCTTGTACACACAAGTCTATCTTATACACACAAGGTAGGGACTGAGAGACTGGCATGGGTTGTCAAAGGGAAGTTAGTGCTACTGTAAGGTTTTATTATTTTCAAGGAAAATACGTGCAAGTATTACTTGTAACATTAAAAGTTCTATGGCATCATTCTTGCTAAGCTACATGGATGTTACAGCAACATGTGACATAGAAGAAACTTACAAAATCCTTCTACAGGCTGTACACAGCAAATTTGGGGCCTGTCTTGATAATATACTTCCCAGATTTCAGCACTTGTTACCAGAAAGCCAGCTGGTTCCCCAACCCCTTTCCTGCTCTTTCCAGATGCAGAGTGAGCCCTGGGAGAAGGGAAGGTAGGAGGAGCCACATTTCAGAGTGGTCCACTTCATTCTCCTCACTCTCTCACTGTGCCCCTGTCCTTCCCCCACTGGCCAGCATGCTGCTTTCCAGGCTTCTGGAAAACGGGCCCTCACTGCTAAGTACCCTGCCCATGTGTGGAGTTTCCTCAGATTACCTCCGTTTATCTTACTAAGAAAGGAGGTGACTAAATGAAACACACTAAGGTAGAATGATAGATCTTTCTAGCATAACCTTCTTTTTTTTTTTTCTTTTTAATGAGAGACAGAGAGCAGGACAGGGAGGAGGGTCAGAGGGAGAAGCAGACTCCCTGCTGAGCAGTGAGCCCGATGCGGGACTCGATCCCGGGACTCCAGGATCATGACCTGAGCCAAAGGCAGTCGCTTAACCAACTGAGCCACCCAGGCTCCCTGTAGCATAACCTTCTTAAGGCTGTTATCCCATTTACCCCTATGAAACTGAAACTAATAGGATTTCAAGCTTAGGAGAGTAGGAGGATATTTGGGGCAAAGCATCCCTAGCCCCCACCAGAGGTCTCTACTGTTAGGGACATGGAAAGAAGAGAGTTCTATTGAGAATCCAGGCTGCAGCAGGGACTGGCTTAAACTTTGGCAGATTTGGGTTGTGACAGTGAATGACACAGACTGATGGGAGTTCCTCTCTGTGGATATGTAAGATACCATCCATAGCACCTACTGCACCTGGTAAAAAATGGGGTTTTCAACCCTGGAGTCAATCTTCTGTCAAACAAAACTATCCCAGAAAAATGGTTAATTGAACATGGAAGCAATGAGTCTGGGATAATGAGGTCCTGTGGGCTCTGTTTGCTAATGGCAAGAACTGATTATTTCACACAGCATATGTAATTAAAATGGAAGGGGTAATGAGCAATGAAGTTATGAAATGAATATGTTAACCAATTAGGTTTTTACTTCTTTAAAAATTTTTTTAAAGAGCCTATCTATTATATATCCAAGCTAACATAATCAGCTTAACAAGCCTTAATGAGTTTGGAGAGAGCAATAGACCACTAAATCCTGTCTATCTCCCTGTAGGGCATTATCAAAAACCATCTCGGGCCTTGGTGAGAAAAATTATACACACACACACACACACACACACACACACACACCACATTAGGCAGAGGATCACTTTTCCATGATCTCATACATATCAAATGCTGTTCTGCTCCTACTTGTGTTCACAGAATAAAGTGGGTCACAGGAATTCATTGAGATCATAAGGGCCAGATAAATGCTAGAGGACAGCAACCCAGTAGCCGCCAGACTTAATGGAGTGGAACAAAACTGAAATTTAACCTATGAGTCAGTAAATCAACCATTTAGATAGTTCTGGACCAGTAAGTATGGCAGGACATTTGCTTAATTTAGTATGGACTAAGAAGACTAGACCAGGACAGGAGATATTAGAAAAGCACAAAGGATGAAAGAGTTCGTGTGCATGCCATGTGTTTTGTGTGTGAGTGTGGTATGTATGTGTGTGCACAGTGTATTGTGTGAGTATCTACGGTGTGTGTGCATGAAAGTATACGTATGCACACATATATCCGACAGCTGTGATTGACGGAATGATTTAGTCACCCCGTGTTATTTGAGTTAAGTGATGAGCATTGCAGACTAATAGTTTAAAAGGCTCAATTTCTCTTTCCCATATCAGTGGACTATAAAATTCTAAGGTGACATATCTCACTGTGAGTTTTACTGTAATATGGGAGAATGACTGAGCAACACAGGACTTGAAATATGAACTACGATACTACAGTCTTGTAAAAAGAATATACCAGGCATTTGCTTGGGATTGTAAATATAAATTTCTAGTGAAAGAAAAAGAAAAAGATACCATGCCTACATTCAAAATCCAGATGGTGCTTAAACTCAATTAGATCATGTTAAGTAATGAGACCTGAAGGTTGAGCCCATTGCTACATGGCACTTCTTGGAATAACCATTGTCTGACTCCCTTTAAACTCTTGTTGGTGAAGTCATTCACATTCTGTAAAACCATCCACATGGTCAATGTTGAGCTCTTGAGAAATAAAGCTCCTAAAAAGGGATTTGTAAACACATCACAACAGCACAACTGGTGAGGGGAACCTAGCGATGAGTTGATTTTCATCAGGCATACTACAGCATTAAATGTTAATATCCCCTGTTCTGTTAACTTCACAAAGGCTATGACATCATGCACAGAACTGAGCTATAGAAGCTTCTAAGTCTGGCTGCCTTGAGAAGTTCAGAACATCCACAGGCTATCCTGATTGTATGGTTGGTCAAGTTAGAGTGGGAGTCCTTCACTGGAAGAAAGTACTGTATATGATTGTTTTATGTTGGCTTTTCAGCTTAAGGAAACTAGGTTCAGTTTCTTTCTGGGCATCTGAAAAACTTCCAACAGAAATAAGCTACATTATTAATGAAAGCATTGGTTATACACCTTATTTCCAAAAATAACCATATACAAATGACTGGGCTCTAGGAACCCACTCTCAACAAGATACGGAGTTTATCATGCCACGGTTTGAGCCAGTACTCATCACTGACAATAAATCTGAAGAATATCACATTGGGTGAACTCTACATAGAGCAAAAAATGTTCATGGGGAATACTGCACAGCAGGTGTTCTAGAGAGCACAAGCATCCCGTGAGATCCTGACAGGCTTTCTGAGGCAAAAGTTTAAGAGATGCTATGCACTGTAACTCTCCTGTCCTGCTAGGATCAGAAACTTGGAATTCCACCAGTATAGAAAGAGATAGCTATAGGACAAAGAATAAAAAACTGCAGTGTTTGGTGCTAGAAGATCAACTCCACCTCCCCCAATGCCCCCCCACACCCCACCAATACAAGAACCCTGCAGCAGTCCCGCAAGCCAATGGACCCACACAGACCCCCTATTCCTCTTCTGGAGCAGTTCCTTAAAGGCTGTCTGGGAACCCCCATACCAAGGAAACATCACAACAAAGAAAAGGGCCAGGGGTAGCGTTGTCATGTAAAATACAAGATTGCCCAGTGACATCTGAATGTAAGATAAACACCAAACTTTATGTTTTAGTATAAGTGGGTCCCATTCACTATTTGGGATGCCATTTACACTAAAATGTCATGCATTATTTATCCTTAAATCTGGTAATCCCAGCCAGAAGCACACCTCTTCTATTAGTTTTGGGACAGTACTCAACACAAGTTTATGAGGTTCAAGATATTCAGAAAATGGATTGCTGTAGGAGTCCCAAGAAATCTCTTCATCAAAATGAAGCAGAATAATTGAAAGCAAAGAACTTACCAGAGTCACAGAAGCATCACTAGAAATTAGGGAACTGGAAGATCATCCTGAAATGCAGCTAGAGGGAGTGAAGTAGTTAGTATTTCTGTGCAAAGCTTTCTGGCTGAGGGAGGTTAAGAGGTAGAGTAACAGGTGACAAAAAGCTTTTCAAACGATGACTTAGGGTCTAATCAAAAGACCAACTTCACGTGTACAGTGGAGAAAGGCTCATTGTTTCCCAGGTGGTCTTTGTAGTCATACCTGCTCCACCCCTCAACATATATACTGATTGTAGTAAATATCAATGACACAACCATAAACATGAAAACCAGCTGAACTTAACTGTAGTAAGAGCAGAGCGGTAAATTCTGGCTTGGGTTGTCAGAGCAATTGATAGATGTTTTACAAAGATCACGTCTTATGCTACAAATAAAGTCAGGGTTCATCTATCATGTTTCCAAAATACATTTCCTGCTGAACATAGTGACAGAAACTATTTTGTCTTTGTTGGTATAAATCCCAGAAAATCATATTTGAAAAAGGAAGCGCTGATGAATTCTCAAACTCCATGGTCAAGGCAAATGCTGTAGCTCAGTGCAATTATTATCTCTCATCGCAGGAGGAAGTCTGATTATGTGATGGCCAGAGGGAAATGACAGAGTTAACTTTGTCAGATGGGAGGTTTAAAGATTCTCAGCTCTGTGCCTGACCCAAATCAAGCAGACCAGAAAAAGAATCTCCTTGATTCAATTCTATTTCTCTTCCTTTAGTGTCTCTGTGTTACCTCCAGAGGGGGCTCTGAGGAGGCCTCTGAGCACAAGACCTACTTAGGAGCTTACAATTTAGGAAACGCAATACCAAAATTCTAAGTATCTGACTTAGGAATGACCCATATCTACAAAGCCACAAAACTACCACTAATGCGAGTGTCCCCATCAACTAGGAGAGGGGCTGCTACTGCTGGAATCAACCAGGACTCCATCAAGAGACGAACATGTGGGAGACATACAAACTGCTTCCCACAATGTGAGGAAAACTCTACCAGAGAATATCCAGTACCTTTCCAAGCCTTCCCATGCTGTACCTTTGCCCTAAGCTCACAGGGTCCTGCGTATTTCACTGGAAGTGGAATGTTCCAGAAGCCAGCTGATCTTTCCCCTCACCCCCATTTCAAAACATCATCCACGAAGAGTTCATGTCAAAGGAAATCATCAGAAGCATATCATTTAAAAACCAGTAAGAGACTGAATCTGCCATACTTCCCAGGCCTGTAGCCTCAAGGATAATCAGTCCTACCATGACTTCTATCCCTATCATCTTTGGCCACCCACAAAATGCAAGCCCCTGCAGGCAACTGTCATCTCACTTATTCTTTACTTCCTTGCCCTACCCAATGTCATTCCACCCATTCCTCCTTCCACTGCTGGCCTCCCTGAGAACCTGTCCTACTCTGCTCTCTGGACCCTACATTCATTGTTAATTAAGCTCTCCCACATGCTCACCATTTTTATATGGAATACCCCCTTTAGCTCTTTCTCTTTAGTGAAATCTGACATTTCCTTCAAGGATACTGACTTATCTGGAGCCCTCTCAAGTGGAGGATGTTCATTCTCCTGTAGTGTAAATACTAGAAGGGCCAGAGACAGTGTGGCCTTTTTCTGAGTCAACAGTACCATTTCAAAATCACTATTTTTAACATCAAGGCCCAAATCTTTCCTCCTCTGAGATTTGTGCCATTTGGTGCTGCTACCCACTCTCTCTGATGCTGCAACTTAAGGTATATATTGGTCCAAAGAGTGAACAAACCACCCAGCTACCCTGAGCAGAACTTGGGCTCCTGGCTCACAGTTTCCCTTTCCACCCCATTTCCTGCCAATATCCTAAATGACTTCAACACCCACAAAGAAACTCCATTTAACAATGCTAGCCTCAAAATTCTTTCACTTCCAATGATCTCTGTGACTATTTCTGCCTCACATCCTCTCCTCCCACTCTTCAATCTGGTACAGTGAGCTTTCTGCTCCCTCATTCTTTGAAATTGCTTTGGCAAAAGACACTGATCACTTCCCATCCAAATCCAATTGACTGTGCAGTTCTCATCTAACTTGACTACTCCGCAACATCCAAAACTGTTAACCACATCCAGCTCCTTGGAATACAACCTCTGGTGGGGCTTCTGAGATCTCACTCTCTCTTGACCCTCTCTTGCCTTTCACAGTTCTGCTTTGCTGGTTCTTCTGCTTCAGCCCACCCTATTAATATTGGGAATCCTAAGTGTTCTGCGTCTGGTCCTTTTGTCCTCTTTTTCCTTTCTACCCATCTCACTGGACCACTTAATCTACTCTCATGGCTATAGGTCAGTGATCCATGTCTCCAACCCCTTGCCTTGAGCCCTGAAGCTGTGTATTTACTAGCTTAGACACTCCCATTTCATACTCCTTCTCAACATATCCATAATTAAATGAATAAACCCTCCTTCCAGACATGCTTCCCTTCATGGCTCATGGTCTCGGTAATCTGGGAGTCATCCCAGATTGTTCATCTCATCCCTATTCCAACCAGTCACAGTCAGTTCTCCTTCCTATGTACCCCTAACACTTTTCTCATCTTTTCAATCCCTACCGTGGCTGGTTTGATCCAGGCTCTTATCATTTCTGACCTTGGCTAGTACTACAACATTATCCATTCTACCTTCCCCCTAGTTTCTAGTTACTCAGCACATTGCTATCAATGATCTTTCTTTAACAGAAATATGACCATGTTACTCTCCTATTAAAAAGCTATAATGACTACTGGGTATTTACCCCAAAGATACAAAAGTAGGGATCCGAAGGGGTACGTGCACCCCGATGTTTATAGCAGCAATGTCCACAATAGCCAAACTGTGGAAAGAGCCAAGATGTCCATCGACAGATGACTGGATAAAGAAGATGTGGT
>NW_027709626.1:0-333 GCF_054177405.1 Leptonychotes weddellii | reverse complement strand
ACAAAGATAAACTATTGGGACTACACCAAAATAAAAAGCTCTGCACAGCAAAGAAAACAATCGACAAAACTAAAAGACAACCTACTGAATGGGAGAAGATATTTGCAAATGACATATCCAAAAAGGGGTTTGTATCCAAAATATATAAAGAACTTATACAATTCAATACCCAAAAAACAAATAACCCAATTAAAAATGGGCAGAAGACATGAACAGACATTTCTCCAAAGAAGGCATACAGATGGCCAACAGATACATGAAAAGGTGCTCATCATCACTTATCATCAGGGAAATACAAATCAAAACTATAGTGAGATAACACCTCACACCTGT
>NW_027709624.1:0-333 GCF_054177405.1 Leptonychotes weddellii | reverse complement strand
GGTGGTGGGTATTGAGGAGGGCACGTTCTGCATGGAGCGCTGGGTGTTGTGCATGAACAATGAATCATGGAACACTTCATCTAGAACTAATGATGTAATGTATGGGGATTAACATAAGAATAAAAAAAAATTAAAAAAAAAAAAAGAGTACTAGTGAGACAAGGCAGGTGGCATTCATGCCTTAGATCCAATGTCAGAAGACATGGCTCCGCCCCCCCCAGCTCCTCCCCCTTGTCAGTTCTGTAAGCTCGGGAGAGAGCTTGAATATATATGGTCAAGCTTTACCTCTTTTATCTATTCAATAAGACAATGTTACTCATTCTTTACTCATAA
>NW_027709623.1:0-333 GCF_054177405.1 Leptonychotes weddellii | reverse complement strand
TCGAGTCTGCATCGGGCTCCCCACTCAGTAGGGAGTCTGCTTCTCCCTCTGCTCCTCCCCCTGCCCATGCTCTCTCTCTGTCGCTTTCAACTCTCTCTCAAAAAAATAAATAAAATCTTTTTTTTCTATTTTATTTTATCTTATTTTGTCAGAGAGAGAGTGAGCATGCACAGACGGGAGGGGCAGAGGCAGAGGGAGAGGCAGGCTCCCCGTGGAGCAGGGAGCGGGACTCGATCCCAGGACCCTGGATCATGGTCTGAGCCGAAGGCAGACGCTCAACGACTGAGCCACCCAGGCGCCCCAATAAATAAAATCTTAAAAAAAAAAAAAAAA
>NW_027709622.1:0-333 GCF_054177405.1 Leptonychotes weddellii | reverse complement strand
AAAAAAAAAAAAAGCAATGGGCACAAAAGGTGTTTTGGTGACTCAAGTACATGCGCTGTTAAACTGAAAAACCAAATCTTTCCTTTTAAACGATTGGAAGAAAAGCTTTAAGTAAATACAACATATCTGAATCATGATAATCATAATCCATGTGATAATTAGCAAAGAGCAGAAATGATATAAAGTGTTTATATCTATTTTATTCTTTTCCGGCATACCTCATCTGTCCTGTGTTTGCTGGGTTGTTGAGTTATTGAAGTCTTTTTCAAATCATGCCTAAGCTTGTAAATTTCTTCATCTTCTTTAGACACTCTATCTGTAAATCAAAGACAA
>NW_027709621.1:0-333 GCF_054177405.1 Leptonychotes weddellii | reverse complement strand
AAGCTTCCTTCATAGCAAAGGAAACAGTCAACAAAACAAAGAGGCAACCCACAGAATGGGAGAAGATATTTGCAAAGGACACTACAGATAAAGGGCTGGTATCCAAGATCTAGAAAGAACTTCTCAAACTCAATACCCAAAAAACAAATAATCAAGTCAAAAAATGGGCTGAAGACATGAAAAGACACTTCTCTGAAGAAGACATACGAATGGCTAACAGACACATGAAAAAATGTTCATCATCATTAGCCATCAGGGAAATTAAAATCAAAACCACACTGAGATACCACATTACACCAGTTAGAATGGCAAAAATAGACAAGACAAAAAACA
>NW_027709620.1:0-333 GCF_054177405.1 Leptonychotes weddellii | reverse complement strand
GGATCGAGTCCCGCATCGGGCTCCCTGCTCGGCAGGGAGTCTGCTTCTCCCTCTGACCCTCCTCCCTCTCATGTTCTCTGTCTCTCATTCTCTCTGTCTCAAATAAATAAATAAAATCTTTAAAAAAAAAAGGGGGGGGTAACTATGAGAGTCCCCACAAAAAAAAGAAAGAACAAAAAAGAAATTGCAGAGGCAGGATCATGAGAACAGCCATGGAGGAATCCATGCATGTGGTACATGTGCAAGTTCCCCAGAAGCACCTGAAGCTCAGGGAGCAGGAGGGAAGTGGAGGGATGTGCGCATACCTCTGCCACCTTCAACCGTCTTCACAGG
>NW_027709619.1:0-333 GCF_054177405.1 Leptonychotes weddellii | reverse complement strand
TCTGCCTTTGGCTCAGGTCATGATCCCAGGGTCCTGGGATCGAGTCCCGCATCAGGCTCCCTGCTCCTGGGGAGCCTGCTTCTCCCTCTGCCTCTCTCTCTCTGTCTCTCATGAATAAATAAATAAAATCTTTTAAAAAAATAAAATAAAAAATAAAAATGGTGTTGGGAAAATTGAATATCCACATGCAAAACAATGAAATTGGACCCTTATCTCATGCCCCACACAAAAATCAATTCAAAATGGGTTGAAGACTTAAGCATAAGACCTGAGACTATAAAGCTCCTAGAAGAAAACATAGGGAAAAGCTTCATGACATTGGCCTTGGCAATC
>NW_027709618.1:0-333 GCF_054177405.1 Leptonychotes weddellii | reverse complement strand
GTATGTATCAGAGATTCAGAATCTAGCTTTATTCATCTTATCCACTGGACATGCAACTGCTTTTAATCCATCCGGCATCATCCCCTCCCCCAAGACATCCTGGGCCCACCGTAAGGTAATCTCTCAATAAGAATTCCCCACATTCATCCTCAGGAAGCAAAGTTATTTCCAGAAAGTACCAGACACAAGCCCCAGTTGCAGATCCTTCAGGGTGACTAGAATCTCCTTTTATCCAAGACCAGGAGTGGTCAGAACAAAACCTCTTTCTAAGTACCAGACACTGTCAATTGCTCAATGTTTTTTACTCTTGGCTGAATCAATACTTTTCTGTAA
>NW_027709617.1:0-333 GCF_054177405.1 Leptonychotes weddellii | reverse complement strand
TTTTTTTTTTTAAAGATTTTATTTATTTATTTGAGAGAGAGAGAATGAGAGACAGAGAGCATGAGAGGGAGGAGGGTCAGAGGGAGAAGCAGACTCCCTGCTGAGCAGGGAGCCCGATGCAGGACTCGATCCCAGGACTCCAGGATCATGACCTGAGCCGAAGGCAGTCGCTTAACCAACTGAGCCACCCAGGCGCCCACATCATTAGTTTTTGATGTAGTGTTCCATGATTCATTGTTTGCATATAACACCCCCCAGAAAATACAAAAATACTAATTCAAAGGGATACATGTACCCGTGTTTACAGCAACATTATTTACAATACCCCAATTA
>NW_027709616.1:0-5911 GCF_054177405.1 Leptonychotes weddellii | reverse complement strand
AAGAAATAAGATTTAAAAAAAAAGAATATGATCAAATGTGATCAGGCTGGTGCATAGATCAGTGCCACACACTAGATTTTGGGTGTATTTTGGTCTGTTAGAAGAAAGTGCCTCCCAAAATTTTAAAAAAAGAAAAACTTATATATGTACAAAAATAAGGGTTAATACAATGAAGCAATGGAATATAACTGTAAAGATGAAAATTATAAAAGATTTTATAAAAGGAATTGATAAGATAAGACATTGGTTGAAAAAAGAAAGAAGAGGATTTAAAAAAGAGAGAGAGAATCTGATCAGGCAGGAGAGTAGAACAAAGCCATACAGTAGAGATTTAGGGTATATTTTGATCTGTTAGAAGAAACTGTATCCCAAAATTTTAAAGAGAGAACAACTTTTATATATATACCAAATATAAGGTTAACTACTATGAGCGGATAGAATATGACTCTAAAAATGAAAAATAAAAAAGATTTTTTAAAAAAGGGATTGATAAGATGTTAGTTGAAAAAGGGAAAAAGAAAAATTCAAAAAAAAAAAAGAAAGTTAAAAAAGAAAAAATTAACTTTGAAAGACTAAAGAATCAGGGGGGAAAAAGCCATGAATTCTATGTGGTGTATTCCCCTAGTGCTGGCGTTCTGCTGTTCTCATTGATCTGTAAACTTGGTCTTGGCTGACTGTTCTTGCTGATCTTCTGGGGGAGGCGCCTGTTGCCGTGGTTCCCAAATGTCTTTGCTGGAGGCAGAATTGCCCCGCCCTTGCCTGGTCCGGACTAAGTAATCTGCTCGGGTTTGCTCTGGGGAACTTTTGTTCCCTGCAAGCTTTCCACACAGCTTTGGAGGACAAGAGTGAAAATGGCAGCCTCCCAATCTCTGCCCAGGAGGAGCTGAGAACTCGGGGCCCCACTCCTCAGTGCACCCCCAGAGAAAACCAGTCAATCCCTCCTGTCTCCCCAGTCTCCGGCCACACTCCGTGCTCCCCCAGCCTGTGACTGAGCATTTCTATCTCTGGCACATGACGCCGTGTGGAGTCTCCAAACCCAGCAGATCCCTGCGGTGCACTCCCACACCGCTCCTCCCAGGGGAGGAAGGGGAGTCTCCCCAGATTGGCCACTTGTTGGGTCCCTGCTGAAGAAGCAGTGGCCCAACTGTGCTGCGGATCATGGTTTATGGTGACCCCGAGCTGAGAGCCACTCCTCTGCTCCATCTCTGCAGCCGGCTTCCCCGCTCTGATACCTGGGAGCTCTGCCACACTCAGGCACCCCTGGTCTTTCTGTGACCCCGAGGGTCCTGAGACCATACTGTCCCGTGAGGTTTCCACCCCCCGCTTAGCCACTGGAGTGACGTCCCTCAGTGTAGCAGACTTCTAAAAGTTCTGATTTTGTGCTCCACTGCTCTATCACTTGCCAGAAGCGGCTGACAGAGGCCCCCTCCCCTGCTGTCTATCTTCCCAAATATCTCCTTGGATTCACTTCTCCACACGTCCTATCTTCCAGAAGATGGTCGCTTTTCTGTTCAGATAGTTGTTGCTATTCTTTTCTTTGATCTCCTGTTGAGTTCTTAGGTATTTAGAATGGTTTGAACCCTATCCAGCTGAATTCCTGGGACCAGATGAAATCCAGGTCTCCTAAATCTCTGCCATCTTGCTCCTCCATAAGGAAGAAACTTTTATGATATTTCTTTCTGTTCTGTTTGATGAAAGCTAAAACTGCTGAAATATTGCAAGTTGAATAACAATATCAAAATATATAAAGCAAAAACCAGGTGAAATAGAACAGCACCAGAGCAGTGGGAGTCTTTTAACACATATACATCTGCCCTTAAATCAAATTAAGGGAGTAACCATAAGTATTAATATATAGAAGGTAAGGATGATATAATTTCTAATCTTGAATAATAGAATTCTGAAACATTTATAACTTTGTATAATTTTAAATTTATAAGTTGAGACAACTTCCTGAATCCTAAGGAAGTACTCATGCAATACTATGTTAATGATTGTATATAAGGACACAGTAATCATTCATGGGGACACAAAAACTATTAATTTCCATGAACCAGTGAACTATTTTCTGACCTAGGCAACTTTGAGTTGGGTTTTTGTCCCTTGTCAACTCATTTCTCAAGCCTCCTACCAACATTTTTATCTATAACACTCCGTCCAAACATCGAGTCTTCATTATCTTTCTAATCAATTTCCTCCCATTTCACACCCCTCACACTCAGTGTTCAATCTCCTTTATTTCATTACCTCTCACCAGATCTTCGGGATATACAAATACAATCATTATTTGATTATTTGAAATGTCATTGGATCCCTCTGCTTAAAATCCAAACTTCTCTATATGGACCACAGGATTCTTCCTGATTGGTGCCCTTGATTGCAATATCCTACCACTAATCAAATTAGATATCGTCCTTCAGCCATAACCAAATGTTTTTATGACATGCTACTTCTCTCTTCTGTGCCTCTCTTTGAATTTGGAAAATCCTCTCTACCACCTGAATCTCAGTTCTAAGGAGTGAAGATGCCCCAGTAAGAGTGAATGGCTGGTCACTAAGAAGGAGTGATAAGCAGCCTGAATCTCCTATGCCTGTGGAGAAAGACACAGTCCTTTGGTCCTGACACTAACAGGTAAAGCTCACTATTTCCTTGAGAGCTATCGTTATTAAGACTATACATTACAAGTTGTGAAGACTAGAATGCAGAGTTTATGAGATTGACTCCCAAAGGGTGGGAGAACTGAGGGAAACTCTTCATAATAATGAGAAAGAACAGCACTGCATGTAGAGAAAAGAAGTGTGGTAGGAAAGATCTGAAATTCAACTTATTACTGATGAGGACATGGGGACAATATATGGGATTGAGAGTGAGGGCAAACACGCTGAAACCAGAAGTGCACAGTGTAGACAGTCTTTACAAGAGTGAGTCTAGTTCAGGAAGAAAATGAAGAACTTGATGATTCCTTCAAAGAGTTGCACAGTAATGTCCACATTTTTGTGAACAGCATTGAAAAGTAGAAAGAACGACAAGATAGATATTTTGCCCAAGAGTCAAAGCCCTTGTTGGCTTGCTCTTCATATGACATAATGTCCTCAAAACTAGAAAGTGTTCAAATTTCATGTAACCTATTCAGTTATGAAGTTAATAATTAATAGGAAAGATATTATCTGAATACACATTTTAAAATGCAACAGATGCTTTAAAAGCATATTATTTCCTGCACCAAAGATAAAATCTGACTTAAAAATTCATGTATTGAGTGTCACCTTGAAAATGTAAGGACAGCTGCACACACTATTATATGCAGTCACAAGTAAAAACAATTTGCACTATGAACAGAATTCAACAAAGACCAAAAACAAAAAACAAAAAGATAATGGAGGGGTGGGAGGAGGTACAATCAGCATTAATTTATGGAGATATAAAATATACCTCTTTTTGCAGTAACATGAAAAAATAACATTTTTCTTAGAATAGAGGTAATTTGGGTGCCTGGGTGGCTCAGTTGGTTAAGCGACTGCCTTCGGCTCAGGTCATGATCCTGGAGTCCCTGGATCGAGTCCCGCATCGGGCTCCCTGCTCGGCAGGGAGTCTGCTTCTCCCTCTGACCCTCCCCCCTCTCATGTACTCGCTCTCTCTCATTCTCTCTCTCTCAAATAAATAAAATCTTAAAAAAAAAAGAATAGAGGTAATTTATGTTCATTATAAGAAAAACAAATGAGAAAAAGAAGGAAATTAGAGTAACAAAGTATCAGGAGAGATAACAATTATACCTATTAACATTTTGATAATTATCCTTCCACACATATTTTTATGCATATATGCACCCAAAGTAGTTTACATACTATACTTAATGCTTTATAGCCTGATTTTTTTTACATTTTAAAATATCCTGAACCTTTTTTCTGCATTAATTATTCTCCTAAAACATATTTTATGAGTAACTATTCAATTACATAGAGGTAGCATTTCCTTTATTTAAACAGTACCTATTCTTAAACATTTCAACATAGAGAATTAACTACTTTTACCACTATATATAATGTTATATCCTTACAGTTCAGTTTTAAACTTCCATAATAATGTCATTAAGCCAATATCTCTTGAACCATATTGTGTGGGGGTCTATTCCCTTGGAGTGCTTGCTCCCCCAAAATGGTTCTATCATCAAATAAGTTTAGACAAGAACTTTTTTTGATATCCTCTTGAAGTTCACAATCTACATAGCAGATTTAAAATTCTGAAAAAATTTTCTTGCGTAAAAGTTTATTTAAGCCAGCATTTTTCCAAATTGTTTAAACCACAGAAAATCCTTCATATTCATGTACACCTGTTAATATGCCTCAGAAATGTGTATCTTACAATTCTTAAAAGTAAAATTGCTCAGTTAAAGTGTGGGACCATCTTAAAGCTCATGATATCTATTAACAGAGTCTTCTTTAAGGGTTCTGCAGTGTTCAAGACAGTCTTCTCCAAACCAAAGACAGCAATGAGGATCATCATTTATTTGCCTTTGTCACTATGATAGGTGGTCAATTATAATGTTTTAATTGGCATTTCCTATTTGTTAATGAGCTTCACCTTTATTTCACATTTACTGAAGATGTATATTTCCTTTCATTTGTGCAAATTGCTTATTTTCATGATCTTTGTTTATTTTTCTATTACAGTGGTCATCTTTTACTTATAAAGCCTTTTGCATATAAGTAATATTAATATTTTTCTGTCTTAGTGTTTCAAATATTATCTCAGATTATTTTTTCAATTATATTTAGGATTTTTAATCTTGGTTACTTCTTTTTATACAGACAAAACCAGCAAAAATTTCCATGTATGATTTCTGCCTTACTGTCTTAATAGAAGGCTTTCCTCCACCTAAAAATCATATAAACTCTAACTATTAAACCAGTAAGAAAGATTTCAGCAAGAAAACCAGGTATAAGAGCAATATACCACAATCAATATATTTCCTATAAAAATATCCTATTTACCATAAAAGAAGGATACACTATAAAGTTTCTAGGAATGAACTTTATAAGAAATATGTAGGACCTTTATGGAAAATACTATAAAACTTTATTGAAGGACATAAAAGGCAGAATAAGTGGAGAGATATTATATGCTATTGGGTAGGAAGATTCAACATTGCAAAGATATCAAACTTTCCAAACTAATCTATAAAGTTAATTCAATTCTAATAAAAGTCTCAAAGGAATTTTTTAATAGAACTTGACAAGCTAATTCTAAAATTAATATGGAAAAGTAAATGTGTAAGAACAGTCAAGGTAATTATGAAGGAGAACAAGGAGGGATGATTTGCCCAAACCAAATATTAAGATGAATTATAATATTATGGTAGTTAATGCATAGGACTAGACAAATAAATCTTTGAAATAGAATAAAGAGTCCCGAAATAAGCTTATAAGTATATGGAACATTAGTACATTATAAAAGTGACATTTACTGGTACAGTGATTATCTTCTTTAAAAAATAAAGTCCCAACTCATGTCATACATAAGACAAAAAAACTGAAAGAATTAGAGGAAAATACAGAATATATTGTTTCCTAGTAAAATAGAAAAGGTCTTCCTAAACAAGAGATAAACCTGAATTTATAGATTAAAGTTGCTAATCTTGGCCACATAAAAATTCAAATATCACTGTAAATAACTTCATAAAAAAGACATAAAACATATATGAAGTATTTTCAGGAAATTGTCACCAGGGACTGACTTACAAGCTCTAAACAAGCTACAAGAATCCAGTTTTCTAGCCCTGCTTGCCACCAGAAACTAAGCCAGATGCCAGAAGCCACAAGCTCTAAAGAAGCCCCCAAGACCCAGTTTTCAACCAGTTTGATCCAGTTCAGATGTACTAACCCTCCAGATGACCTCAGGGTCAATACCATCT
>NW_027709615.1:0-333 GCF_054177405.1 Leptonychotes weddellii | reverse complement strand
CTGCAGACACACTGCTCCATCCTGCACCCCCTCTTCCTGCTTTCCTGAGTCTGGTCTTCTCCACCTGAGCCCCCGCCCCCAGCCAGCCCTGCTCCCAGAGGCCCCCACAGCCCCTCAGGCCCCAGAGCCCGCAGGTGTCCCAGGACTCCTGCTCAGTTACTGCCTCTCCCCACAGAGCCCCCTCCCTCCTGCAGCCTCAGGGGCAGAGCAAACTGCCCACCGCCCACACTGGGCACAGGCAGGGCTCCACTGGGCAGCTCAGAGGGGAACCCTTGGGGCCCAGAGGGATCCTGCCAGACGCTGGGCTTGCTCTCTGCCGGTTCGTTGCCTCTA
>NW_027709614.1:0-333 GCF_054177405.1 Leptonychotes weddellii | reverse complement strand
ATTGTATAGTCCTCCTTGTTTTCATCACTTTGGCCATCTGCATTTTCACTTGTATCTTTGTTGGGATCATCAGCATTCTCAGCAGGTTCAGCGCCTGGTTCTGTATTTTCCTCATTTTTAATTCCATTTTCCAACGCTGCTTCGTTTTCTTGATCAAGTTCCTCGATCTTGTCCACCTTAATTTCAACCAAACCATCATTTTTGTCACCAGATTTAAATGCCATGCCCGATTTACGAAGTTTCTGAAGTTCCGAATCTTCCTCATCACCAACCTCATCTAGAGTGACAAAACCTTCCATACTCCCTGGGAAATGACGCTTTTTTAGCTTTTTC
>NW_027709613.1:0-333 GCF_054177405.1 Leptonychotes weddellii | reverse complement strand
CACATGTTGTTAAGTCTCTTTTTAAGTATAGAATTTTTGTCTTTGGTATCATTCATGTTTGGACTTTCTCCTTCAGAGACATGGGAACAACACAGGTGTCACTTCCAACAATTGAGAGCATCCTCATGATGACCCTTGAATTGGAAAAACTGTAAGTTGATTTTTCTTATGTTTATTTTCACTTAGTTGTTTATGTTTGCTTTATTCTTTTTTTAAGTCAGATTTATTGAAGTATAATTTTCATTTAATAAAATTTACTCTTTTTAAGTATACAGTTTGATGAGTTTTGGCAAACATATAGCTACGTGACCACCACCACATTTGAGATATAGA
>NW_027709612.1:0-333 GCF_054177405.1 Leptonychotes weddellii | reverse complement strand
AGCAACCCTCATAATATTATAGGAGGTGGATAGGTAGATAATGAAATATTTTTTAACTGTTGCAGCTTTGTGCGGTTATCCTCAGGAACGATATGTCAATCCATCTCTAAAGAATCACTAATAAAATCTCTATAAAAAAATAAAAATAAAATAAAATAAAATTTATTAGAAATAAAAAAATAAAAGAATAGGTAGGTTCTGGCAAACTTTTTCTTTAAAGAGCAGATTGTAAATATTTTAGGCTTTGCAGGCCATAGATCTCTATAGGAACTATTATGTTATTGTAAAAACATGTGAAAGCAGCCATAATTCATAATACATAAACAAATGGGT
>NW_027709611.1:0-333 GCF_054177405.1 Leptonychotes weddellii | reverse complement strand
ACTTGGCATGGTCTTTATGCTAACACAGCACTCCATGCCCTGAAACATTACAGGCATAGTAGAATCTGCTCTTTTAATAGAATTGATCCTTTATTCTCTAGTACACATGCAGGGTTAATACTGTGTTTAGGGTACCTGCTAATTTTTTTTCCTCTAAAAAACATAGGTGTGATCTCTTTTAAAGTATGGTATCCTGTGAAATGGCTAGATGATTAAGATTTCTGATCACTAGACTGAGGTGCAGAAATGGAGAGCTGACTTATTCCAGTGGTGGAAATTTGCCACTTACAGTAATCCTACGACTACCTCCTGAAACCTCTTTTTATCCATTCT
>NW_027709610.1:0-333 GCF_054177405.1 Leptonychotes weddellii | reverse complement strand
TCCATGTGGGGGGTCAAGGCTTCATGGGCCCTCCTTTGGGAGAGCCATCGCATGCTCCCTTTTCTCAGGCGTCTTGCAGGGGTTGGGGTAGAATGGCAGGGGGAGCTGAGCCCACAGAGAGTGGGCTCCTCTTGGTCCTGAGCCCTCTGACCTCCACCTTCTCGCCTGGATGAGATGGGCCCTCCCTGGAGCGGTTTCTCCCCTCAGCCAGCTTGTGGCTCCCGTCCCAGGCCTGCCCAATGGCCATCCAGGCTCCTTTGCTGAGGATCAGGCTGGGGTCTCTGGGAGTACGTGAAGGGCTCTCCCCCTGCACCCAGCACTGTTTGCCAACCC
>NW_027709609.1:0-333 GCF_054177405.1 Leptonychotes weddellii | reverse complement strand
TTTTTTTTTAAAGATTTTATTTATTTATTTGACAGAGAGAGACACAGCGAGAGAGGGAACACAAGCAGGGGGAGTGAGAGAGGGAGAAGCAGGCTTCCCGCCGAGCAGGAAGCCTGATGTGGGGCTCGATCCCAGAACTCTGGGATCATGACCTGAGCCGAAGGCAGACGCTTAACGACTGAGCCACCCAGCCGCCCCGCCACAAAGCATTCTTTCTCCAGGTATCACAGCCATCATTATCAGGGATGTATTGCTATTGTCAAATCTCTCAACATAAACTTATTTTGGTTTGGAAAGCTTACAGAGGGATTGCAAAGGAAGAAAATTTGTAGT
>NW_027709608.1:0-333 GCF_054177405.1 Leptonychotes weddellii | reverse complement strand
TTTCAAAGCATTGTGATCCGAAAATACACAGGGAATGATCCCAATCTTTTGGTATCAGCTGAGACCTGATTTGTGACCTAGGATGTGGTCGATTCTGGAGAATGTTTCATGGGCACTAAAGAAGAATGTGTATTCTGTTGCTTTGGGATGGAATGTTCTGAATATATCTGTGAAGTCCATTTGGTCCAGTGTGTCATTTCAAGTCTTTATTTCCTTGTTGATCTTTTGCTTAGATGATCTGTCCATTTCAGTAAGTGGGGTGTTAAAGTCCCCTACTATTATTGTATTGTTGTCAATGTGTTTCTTTGTTTTTGTTATTAATTGGCTTATATA
>NW_027709607.1:0-333 GCF_054177405.1 Leptonychotes weddellii | reverse complement strand
AACCCAGAGCGAGGCCCTGACTCTCTTCAATTCCGTGAAGGCAGAGAGAGGGGAGGAAGCTGCAGAAGCAAAGTCTGAAGCTAGCAGAGATCGGTTCCTGAGGTTTAAGGAAGGAAGCCACGTCCGGGGCGTAAAAGTGCAAGGCGAAGCAGGAGGTGCCGATGGAGGAGCTGCGGCAAGTGATCCAGAAGATGGAGCTCAGGTCATTACCGAAGGCGGCTCCACCGACCCACAGATTTTCAGTGTGGATGCAAGAGCCTCCCACAGGAAGAAGATGCCATCTAGGACTTTCCGGGCTAGAGAAGAGAAGTCAGTGCCTGTCTTCCAAGCTTC
>NW_027709606.1:0-333 GCF_054177405.1 Leptonychotes weddellii | reverse complement strand
CAGGCCAACACTGATGGGAGCATCTTCCTCAGCAGCCCGCTGCGTTCGGGGTCTGTGGGAGCAGAACAGCAAGCCTGCTGGGAGCCAGGGCGGGAGGCACCCGCGGGCATGCGCAGTGTGCTGGGAGCGTGGCCCCCAGGACAACGCACGCGGCTGCGCCTCAGCAGAAAGCTCATCCTCCGTGATCTCTCACCCGCCCGGTGTCCTGGCCGGCGGGAGCTGACTCGGTAAGTGGTGGAGCCGCTTGCGCGGAGCGGAGAGCAGCCAAGCCTCGGTCGATAGCTCCAAGCCCTTCCTCCCCCTGTCCATTCCATTCTCATCACCTGTGGCCGC
>NW_027709605.1:0-5912 GCF_054177405.1 Leptonychotes weddellii | reverse complement strand
AGATGTGAGTAGGCAGGGCAGTAAGGGAATGCAGGCTGCCCCCACATCACTCTCCTCTGAGGATGGCCCAGTGGTGGCAGTAATGACCTAGGGAGGACATCAGTCCCAAAGGGGCAGCTGTGGATCAAAACCGAAGCAAGCTGAGCCCCACTGTGAAGCTGGGTGACATTCAAGCACAAGGTGATCATTCATGGGGACAAATTGGAAGCGCCTGGAAAGATACCTGCCCTAACCCTAACTACATAGTGGGAGGGGGGCTAGGTGCCTGGTTCCTACCGTTCTGTAGACAAGGGCTATAGAAGTGGCAGACCCTGGAGAGGTACAGGGTCATCTCCAGAGTTCTCATCAGGAACCATGGACGTCAGAAGGAAGTGACAAAGCATTTTTCTTTCTTTTTTTTTTTTTTTAAAGATTTTATTTATTTATTTGACAGAGAGAGACATAGGGAGAGCAGGAACACAAGCAGGGGGAGTGGGAGCGGGAGAAGCAGGCTTCCCGCCGAGCAGGAAGCCTGATGCGGGGCTCGATCCCAGGACCCTGGGATCATGACCTGAGCCGAAGGCAGAAGCTTAACGACTGAGCCACCCAGGCGCCCCTGTGACAAAGCATTTTTCAACTGTTGAAAGAAAAGGACTGACAACCCAGAATTCTGTTGCCAGAGAATATGTTCTTCAAGAATAAAAGGGGAAATCATGACATTCTCAGGTGAAGGAAAACTAATTAAGGGAATTTGTCACCAGGAGACCTTCTCAAAAAGACTAAGGAAGATTTGAAACAGAAAGGAAACAATAAAAGAAGGAACCTTGGAACACCGGGAAGAAAGAAAGTAACAAAAATGTAGGTAAATGGACTCTCCTTCTCCTTGAGTTCTAATTATGTTTGATGATTGAAGAATATATTATAACACCATCTGATGTGGTTCTGAATTTATGTAGAAGAAATAAATTTAAGACAATTACATTGTAGACAGGGGAGTTTCAATGTTCTAAAGGGTGGTTAAGTTTGTATACTTCACTCTGGCGGGTAAAATGATAAAACCAATGGACGGTGGTAAGTTATATATATATATAATAATACCTAGAACAACCACTAAATCACTAAATAGTTATTCAGAAAGGGACACTTTAAAATAGTGTTTTTAAAACAGTGTTTCTAAAGTGTCCCTTTCTGAATAACTATTTTAGTGGTTGTTCTAAGTATTATAGTACAAAATTAGACACACAGATCAACAGAACAGAAGAGAAAATCCAGAAATGAACCCACAACTATATGGTCAATTCATCTTTGACAAAGCAGGGAAGAATATTCAATGGGGAAAAGATAGTCTCTTCAACAAATGCTGTTGGGAAAATTGGACAGCAAAATGCAAAAAATGAAACTGGACTACTTCTTACACCATACACAAAAATAAATTCAAAATGGATGAAAGACCCAAATGTGAGGCAGGAAACCATTAAAATCCTAGAGGACAGCACCGGCTTCAACCTCTTTCACATTGGCCATAACAACTTCTTACTAGATCTGTCTCCCGAGGCAAGGGAAACAAAAGCAATAATATACTACTGGGGACTTCCTCAAAATAAAAAGGTTCTGCACAGCAAAGGAAACAATCAATAAAACTAAACGGTAACTGACAGAATGGGAGAAGATATTTGCAAGTGACATGTATCTGATAAAGGGATAGCATCCAAATTATAAAGAACTTATAAAGCTCAACAACCCAAAAATGAATAATCCCACTAAAAAACAGGCAACAGGCATGAATAGACATTTTTCCAAAGAAGACAGATGGCCAACAGACCCATCAAAAGATGCTCAACATCACTCATCATCAGGGAACTACAAATCAATACTACAAGGAGATATCACCTCACACCAGTCAGAATGGCTAAAATCAATAACACAGGAATCAGCAGGTGTTGGCGAGGATGTGGAGAAAGGGGAATCCTCTCGCACTATTGTTGAGAATGCAAACTGGTGCAGCCACTCTGGAAAACAGCATGGAGATTCCTCAAAAAGTTAAAAATAGAACTACCTTATGACCCAGCAATTGCACTGCTAGGTATTGACCCAAAGAATACAAAAATACTATTCAAAGGGATACATGCACCTCGATGTTTATAGCAGCATTTTCAACAATAGCCAAATTATGAAAAGAGCCCATATACATAATAGAATAGTACTCAGCCATCAGAAAGAATGAAATCTTGCCATTTGCAACAACATGGTTGGAGCTAGATAGTATGCTGCTAAGTAAAAGAAGTCAGTCAGAGAAAGACAAATACCATATGATTTCACTCATATATGGAATTTAAGAAACAAAACAAATGATCATAGGGGGGAAAAAAGAGAGAGGAAAACCAAAAAACAGACTCTTAACTATAGACAACAAACTGATGGTTACTGGAGGGGAGATGGGGGGTAGAGGGATGGGTGAAATCGGTGATGGGGATTAAGGAGGGCTGATGAGCACCCGGTGTTGTATGGAAGTGTTGAATCACTAAATTATACACCTGAAACTCATAATACACTGTATGTTAACTAACTGGAATTTAAATAAAAACTAAAATGAATGAATCAGTATAAAAACACTATATTAAAATCAGAATAGAATTATAAAATTGTTCAAGTAACCCACAGGAATGTAGAGGAAAAAATAGAGAAGTGAAAACTGGAGAGAACAGGGAAAAAAACAAAATAAAAATGGCAGACTTATGCACTAACACCTCAATAATTAATTCTACTAAATGTAGGGATCTAAATTAAAAGATAGAAACTGGAGAGTAGATTAAACCATATGACCCAAGTATATGCTGCTTCCCGAAAATAATTTCAGATGTTATGGTAGAAACAAGTTGAAAAGAAAAGGATGAGAAAAGATAAATAGCGCAAATGTTAAACATGCAAAGGAAAGAAGGAATGGCTATATTAATATCAAATAAAGTGGACTTCAGAGCAAAGAAAATTACCAAAACCAGAGAGGAACACTATGCAGTGATGGAAAGGTCAATCCTTCAAGAAGACTAAGCAATCCTAAATGTGTATTCCCAAAAACAGAACTGCAAAACATGTGCAGCAAAAACTGAAAGAATCGAAAGCAGAATTGAGGAATCCACAATTCCATTTGGAGACTGCATATCCCTCTCTCAACCACTGATGGTGCAATTATGAGAAAATGAGCAAGATTATAGGAGAACTGACCCCATAACACCATCAATCCACAGGATCCAACTGATACTGATAGAAACAAGCGGAGCAGACCCACCCTTCTCAAGTGCACATGGAACGCGGACCTAGGTAGACCACATCCTGGGCTACGAGACAAATCTCAACAAATGTAAGAGAGTTGAAACCGTATGGAGTGTGTTCTCCGACCACAATGGAATCCAGCTAGAAATCAGTAAGAGAGAGGTACCAGAAATGTCTTCTTCTCTGCCCTAGCAGCCTCGTGATTCCCTAAACCATCATCAGAAGCTGAGCAAAGGCCTTACTGATGGCCCTGCAGTGTCGAATTCTAAGGCTGAAAAGGGAATTTTCTGGGCTTGGAAAACACTCAAGACTCTGTCACTGAAGGGTGGAAAAGTAAGTGGTAAAGACCCATTTCCTCCTTTTTTCTACCCATTGCTAAAGCCAACCTCCTTTGTTATTGAAGAGAAGGGGGGAGATTACTTTCCCTAGTGCATGTGTGTCCCCGGCCCCAGTACTCACTCCTTTTCCACTTTGGGCACAGATGGCTTTGCTCAAGAATGGACAAACCCAGCGTCGACTCACCCTGGGCCAGCCTCTGCCCATGCTCCGGCTTAGCCAACCCTCTGGGCATGATCAGCTCAGCTATGTAATTTGGCCCCTTGGTGCACAGTCTGAGGGCAGCTGCCTGGGCAGGGCAGACACCTTCCAGGCTGTGTGAGAATAGGCCTCCCAGGATGCTGGGCACACCACGGCTCACAGCCCTGGGGCACTGGCTACAATCTCTTCCATCCACTCACGGCGATTTCAGGGACTCCAACTCCACTCACACAGGAGGAAAACGACTCTCTTTTTTTTGACAAGAGAGGACCCTGAGGCCCAGAAAGCTTACATAGCATGTACCAGGCCACCCTGCCTACCAGACCTGAGTCCTACAGTTCACCTTCCGTCTGTCCCTCCACGCTCCTCTCCAGACCCCATCCCATCCGCTCAACGATGAGACTGTGGGAAATGTGGAAGTGAAAGCTCAAGTCAGAGTTCGATGGGAAGACATCTGAATTATGAAACACGATTTCTCTTCCCTTATCTCTGCTCAGTCTTTGGGAGAAAGGGAAATAATACACCCTGTTGAGAAAGGAGTGTTGAAATCTCCAGCTATAACCAGGGATGTGTCGGTTTCTCCATTCACTTCTGCCAGTTTCACTTCTTCAATTTTGAAGTTTTCTTGTTTTTCTGAAACTCGGTTACTTATGAGGTGCATGCGATGAAGGACAGTTGGAAGAAAGGCAGGCAGGGACAAGAGGCCCCCGCCCTAAGAGGATTTTACACCACCCTGGAAGGAGCCCTCCACCCATTCCCACGTGATAGATAGATGACGGAAACCTGATTGGATGACAGGCACAGGGAGGGCTAATCAGATTAAAACAGCGAGCCAAGGGGCGCCTGGGTGGCTCAGTCGTTGGGCGTCTGCCTTCGGCTCGGGTCGTGTCCCAGGGTCCTGGGATCGAGCCCCGCATCCGGCTCCCTGCTCGACGGGAGGCCTGCTTCTCCCTCTCCCACTCCCCCTGCTTGTGTTCCCTCTCTCACTGTCTCTCTCTCTGTCAAATGGATAAAATCTTAAAAAAAAAAAAACAGCGAGCCAACAAGCCCATAAAACCCCCTAGACTTAGAAATTCCCGTGGCAACCCTCTCGGGTCCCCTCCCTCTTTGAGAGCTTGTACTATTGCTAAACTCAATAAACCTTGCTCTCCTGCCCACCACTCTGCCTGGTCTCCCTCTTCATTCTTCGAAGCGGCGTGACCGAGAACTGCGGGCACCAAAGGAGAAAATCCTTTCCAATATGTAGCTAGAATTTTTGTATTAGGATATTCTTTCCCTCTTCACTTACTTAGTAACCTGAAGTACAGTCTATGCTAGAAAGGCAGGATAAATGCTTGATAAACACCAGGATAAATTACAAATGAATAAAAGATTTAAATGTTAGCACAAAGAAAATAAAAAAGTTCTAGAAGGCAACAGAAAAGTATTCCACCATAACTGATGCATGTGGAAGTTCTTTCTAAGTATGACTCAAAAACCAGAACACACAAATTTATGGATTCATATGCCTACATAATAGTGATACACATCTACATTTAAAAAACAAAGTAAAGGGGCCCCTGCCTGGCTCAGTTAATGGAGTGTGAGACTCTGGATCTCGGGGTTGTGAGTTCGAGCCCCACACTGGGTGCAGAGATTACTTAAAAATAAAATCATTAAAAACAAACAAAAACAACAACAACAACAACAACAAAGTAAAATTTGAATAACAAACCAGAAAATAATATTTGTAACCCATATAATAGACAAATGACTAATCTGCCTAATACGTAAAGTTTCTAGGAAATTGAAAGGTAAGAGAGCAGCAACCCATTGTAAAAATGGACAAAAGAAAAGAAGACAGCAGAAAAACCAACTGATACTAAACATACGAAAAGATGCTTAATTGCGCGCATATGGAAAGAAATGCATATCAAATTGCATTCAGGTATAATTCCTCCTCTATCTAGTTTGTAAAACCCAAAACTATGCCTCTGACAGATTTTAGCCATGGTCATATGCTTAGAAAGACAAAAGAGTAAGCGTGTTAATAATTTTTGAACTGCTATTCCAGATGTCACTGTTTCCATTCAGAATGCCAAGGAGCCCCTTCTTTCCTCCATAGTTCTGAATAAAAGCATATACAC
>NW_027709604.1:0-333 GCF_054177405.1 Leptonychotes weddellii | reverse complement strand
TTCTAATTTCTTCTTTTAAGAAAATTCTTTCAGGGCGCCTGGGTGGCTCAGTCGTTAAGCGTCTGCCTTCGGCTCAGGTCATGATCCCAGGGTCCTGGGATCGAGCCCTGCGTCGGGCTCCCTGCTCGGCGGGAAGCCTGCTTCTCCCTCTCCCGCTTCCCCTGCTTGTGTTCCCTCTCTGGCTGTGTCTCTCTCTGTCAAATAAATAAATAAAATCTTAAAAAAAAAAAAAGAAAGAAAATTCTTCTTTCTTCTACCATCCCCACACTCTCAGGAACATTTCTATTGGTAATGTCATGATGCATGACCGACACCCTTTTTTGTTCACACTGC
>NW_027709603.1:0-333 GCF_054177405.1 Leptonychotes weddellii | reverse complement strand
TGTTTGACTTATTTCACTCAGCATAATACCCTTCAGTTCCATCCACGTCGTTGCAAATGTCCTTGTGCACTTTTTTAATCCCCTCTTCTGCCCCTCTTCTCCTGTCCCCAGTCAGCCTGTGATTCAGTTTTTTCCCCCTATAGACTAGTTTGCATTTTCTAGGATTGCACACAAATGGGATTATATATTATGAACTATTTTTTTGCCTGGCTTCTTTTACTCAGCATGATCAAGCTGTGTACCAGCTGTATGTTCCCTTCGATTGCTGAGTAGTACTATTCCATTGTATGGATGTACCATAGCTAGCTTATCCATTCACCTGTTGATGGATAA
>NW_027709602.1:0-333 GCF_054177405.1 Leptonychotes weddellii | reverse complement strand
AAAATCAAAGTTCTCTGACCCAACCTACACCTTCGGACATGTAAGCCCCGGGGGCGGGGCCCTAGCTTAAGCTTGAGAACTGGAACTCTCTTGAATCATGACCAGGGCACCTGGGTGGCTCCCTCAGTGCTTGATGGAGAGCTCTCTGCTTGGTGGAGAGCCTGCTTCTCCCTCTCCCTCTGCTGCTCCACCTGCTTGTGCTCTTTCTCTCTCTCTGTCAAATAAATAAAATCTTAAAAAAGGAAAGTCATCACTGCCCCCCTTCCTCCCAAATTTAATGACTAAAATGGGAAAATAGTACAACCTACGTCATGGGAAATGAGATGATAAATA
>NW_027709601.1:0-333 GCF_054177405.1 Leptonychotes weddellii | reverse complement strand
GATGTCTGGTGCTTTTTACTCCAACATCTTCCTATCACCCCTATTTTCAGATGAAGACACTGGGATTCCAGAAGGAATTTTCTCCATCATAGAAAGAGAGGGTAGACCAAGGCTTGAAACCCAGACAGAGGCAGGCCTCATGCTTTTAACCTTATAGTCCTCCAGTGTTCTAGGAGATACTTGTAAAACCTTTAGCAGGATGTCTGACACATAGTAAACACTCAGTGAATGTTAGTTGTTGCTACTCTTGCTTTGTGGTTGCTATTATTATGCTTGTATCTGATCTCCTTGCAACACACCCTCTGCTCCAGGCAGCTCAGCCTTGCTATCTCG
>NW_027709600.1:0-333 GCF_054177405.1 Leptonychotes weddellii | reverse complement strand
TGAGATACCATGAACTGAAAAAATCCATAAACACATTAAAGAAACTCAACTAAAGGCAGAATGTTGCGTGTTGTCCCATCCAGCCACCCGCCTCCTGCTGGGAACGTCACACGCCCCACAGCCCCGTGGCCCGCGGTCAGGCCTGTGAGCACCGAGGGGCTGACGGGTCAGTGCCCACCGCCAGGCAGGAGCCCCACGGGACTGGCACTCATGTGGATGTCACCATCCCATCCCCAGACAAGTCCCGGGGCCACGAGCAGGAAAGTGCCTGCCGGTGCCGCTTCCAACAAGGGCGCGGATCTAATGTCACCACTTTAATAAGGACAGCGCATC
>NW_027709599.1:0-333 GCF_054177405.1 Leptonychotes weddellii | reverse complement strand
TTCTGCCTTGGGCTGGTGGTCTAATTCGATGGATAACCAAGAGGAAGAACACAGCGGTGATGTAAAAGTGAGGGATTTCCAAACTGAAAGGGGTGGAGCACAGATCAGTAAAAAAGAACAGTAGGAGGGAGTGAAAGAGCTCTGAGATCAAAGGCAAAGAATAGAGGCAGGATAGCTCAGTGGTGAAAGAATATGAGCCCTGGGTTTGAACTTGGCTCTGACAGTCACTGGCTGTGTAACCTTGGGCAAATTACTTAACCCTTCGCTGTCACAGCTTCTTGTTTGTTGTTTTGTTTTGTTTTTTTTAAGGTTTTTTTTATTTATTCATTCAAG
>NW_027709598.1:0-333 GCF_054177405.1 Leptonychotes weddellii | reverse complement strand
AAAAAAAAAAAAAAAGAATTGTGTGCAAGGAAGCAAAAGCTTTTAGCTCTATTCCTCATTTTAAGGCGATGAGCATGTTGAATTGATTCAGGCCACTTCAGGGGATTGGAAGGCAAGGGGCTACTTACAGCCAGGTTGGTGGAGAAAATCCTCCTGATCGTGACCTTGGCTGACCAAATAGTTTTCTACAGCAAATATTCTAACAAATGATAATAATATTCACAGACTGGATGTTGTTAAGTCAATAGCCTTTAGAGCTGTTGAAACAGAGTGCTCATTATAATATCAAAGCCGGCGGCTCTTCTCAGTAAACAGAATTAAGCTTGCCCTTTG
>NW_027709597.1:0-333 GCF_054177405.1 Leptonychotes weddellii | reverse complement strand
CGTCTTTCTCTGCCAACATTTGCCCTTTCTTATGTCTTCTCTTACATCGTACTTATTTTCCTATTCTTTTTTTTTTTTTTAAAGATTTTTTATTTATTTATTTGACAGAGAGAGACACAGCGAAGAGAGGGAACACAAGCAGGGGGAGTGGGGGAGGGAGAAGCAGGCTTCCTGCGGAGCAGAGAGCCGGATGCGGGGCTCGATCCCAGGATCCTGGGATCATGACCTGAGCCGAAGGCAGGTCGACTGAGCCACCCAGGCACCCTTATTTTCCTATTCTTTTAGACCTCACGTAACCTTCTGATTCTTCTTTTCCATTAACCCCATATCTTA
>NW_027709596.1:0-333 GCF_054177405.1 Leptonychotes weddellii | reverse complement strand
AAAATCAAAGTTCTCTGACCCAACCTACACCTTCGGACATGTAAGCCCCGGGGGCGGGGCCCTAGCTTAAGCTTGAGAACTGGAACTCTCTTGAATCATGACCAGGGCACCTGGGTGGCTCCCTCAGTGCTTGGTGGAGAGCTCTCTGCTTGGTGGAGAGCCTGCTTCTCCCTCTCCCTCTGCTGCTCCACCTGCTTGTGCTCTTTCTCTCTCTCTGTCAAATAAATAAAATCTTAAAAAAGGAAAGTCATCACTGCCCCCCTTCCTCCCAAATTTAATGACTAAAATGGGAAAATAGTACAACCTACGTCATGGGAAATGAGATGATAAATA
>NW_027709595.1:0-333 GCF_054177405.1 Leptonychotes weddellii | reverse complement strand
AACCCAGAGCGAGGCCCTGACTCTCTTCAATTCCGTGAAGGCAGAGAGAGGGGAGGAAGCTGCAGAAGCAAAGTCTGAAGCTAGCAGAGATCGGTTCCTGAGGTTTAAGGAAGGAAGCCACGTCCGGGGCGTAAAAGTGCAAGGCGAAGCAGGAGGTGCCGATGGAGGAGCTGCGGCAAGTGATCCAGAAGATGGAGCTGAGGTCATTACCGAAGGCGGCTCCACCGACCCACAGATTTTCAGTGTGGATGCAAGAGCCTCCCACAGGAAGAAGATGCCATCTAGGACTTTCCGGGCTAGAGAAGAGAAGTCAGTGCCTGTCTTCCAAGCTTC
>NW_027709594.1:0-5912 GCF_054177405.1 Leptonychotes weddellii | reverse complement strand
ATGCATATTATGCAGCCATCAAAGGGAATGAAATCTTGCCATTTGCAGCAACGTGGATGAAACTGGAGGGTATTATGCTGAGCGAAATAAGTCAATCAGAAAAAGACCTGTATCATATGATCTCACTGATATGAGGAATTCTCAATCTTAGGAAACAAACTGAGGGTTGCTGGAGTGGTGGGGGTTGAGAAGGATGGGGTGGCTGGGTGATAGACATTGGGGAGGGTATGTGCTATGTTGAGTGCTGTGAATTGTGTAAGACTGTTGAATCACAGACCTGTACCTCTGAAACAAATAATACATTATATGTTAAAAAAAAAAAAAGAAGAAGATAGCAGGAATCGAAAAATGAAGGGGGGGAAATCAGAGGGGGAGACGAACCATGAGAGACTATGGACTCTGAGACACAAACTGAGGGTTCTGGCGGGGAGGGGAGTGGGGGGATGGGTTAACCTGTTGATGGGTATTAAAGAGGGTACGTACTGAATGGAACACTGGGTATATACTTAAACAATGAATCATGGAACACTACATCAAAACTAATGATGTAATGTATGGTGATTAACATAACATAATAAAAATAAATAAATAAATAAAAATACCTTAAGTGTAAGTAACATCAAGACCAGTGTTTGAACAAATATTTTAGGAAAATAGCTTAGACATATTGACACATAAAATTAAACTTCACTCTTTTCTAAAATGTTATTTGACCAAATAAAATGTATTTGTCCTTTTAATCTTTTATATGTGTCAATCCCAATCATCTTTATTTTTTTTTGTTCTCTGAATTTGTCCTAATATTTCTAGGATTGATGCCAAAGCATCAATTAATCATAATGTTTGTAGAAAACAGTAACTCACAGGCAAGCAAAGCAGTAATGTGAACTTGCTTAAAATGCCAATCAGTCAAAAATGTAGTCTCAACTATAAATAAAGGGCTAAATGCACAAACCATTGATCTATTACAAACAAAGAAAAAAGTTTCAGCCCCTCTTCTTATTGTATATTACTCTAGACCTCTGACTTTTAAAAGATTTCCTACATTTACTATGCTGCCACCATAGCAAAGAACATCTAGCATCACATTATGATTGTGAAAATGATGCATGATATGCTTTGGTGAATTGCATACTGTTTGTAAGCACTTGTAATAGAGCCATGAACTACAGAATAGAATGTTGGCATATTTGTTGGGTATATCACCATTTATCTTTTTAAATTTTCTTATTACACTGTGGGGTCTAATGTTGAAATGCACATTTTAAATGGAGAATAAATGCCTATTTACAATTTAAAATTGTTCAGTTAATAAACAATGAATATATCTTGTTATATTGAGGAAACAAATTACATGAAAGTTTTTGACTATTAAAAATTGCTCCTATTTTAGTTTAGCACATATAGGTATTCTTCACTGGATATTTAGAGAAAAAAAAGTCATTGCTCAAAAGTATTTGTGCTACTTTTCAAATGGACTTACTGATATGACAGCAATTAACAAATGCTGAAATTATCTCAGTTCAGTTTATTAACTCAAACTGAAAATATCTTCTCTAGGGAAAAGCACAATTCACAGATCCATTCAAAGACATAAATTTTAATTGGAATCAAATTCTATGAGACTACAGATTTAGCCATTGAATTTTTTTTTTGTCAAAAAGCTAAGTTTCATTCCTCTGTTAGTTAACATTATTAATTAGATTTATCCAGCATTATTTTACCAGCATGAGTTTCTTATTTCAGCTCTCCATCCTGTATCACCTTCTTGAAGTACTTACTGCTTCAGGTAAGTACAATTCTTTTTTTTTTTTAAAGATTTTATTTATTTATTTGAGAGAAAGAATGAGATAGAGAGAGCATGAGAGTGGGGAGGGTCAGAGGGAGAAGCAGACTCCCCGCTTAGAAGGGAGCCCGATGTGGGACTCGATCCCAGGACTCCAGGATCATGACCTGAGCCGAAGGCAGTCGCTTAACCAACTGAGCCACCCAGGCGCCCAGTTAAGTACAATTCTACTTGTCCCTAATGTATTAACAACTAGGTTGCCTTTTCAGGTTAACCTACATCTGATTACATTAGTTTTCTGTCCCAGCTTTTTCTTTCTTATATTTTATTCTTGTTTTCAGGCATTCCAAAAAACCAGAATGTGCTACTTGCTTACTTTATCAGATATAAAGTATGGAATAAAACAGAAAACTTAAAAGAAACTCATTAAACAAAACTTAATGGACTGAAACCATCAATTAATCATAATTTTTTGTAGAAAAACTTAAGTCACAAGCAAACAAGGCAACAATGTGAAATTGCTTAAAGCAACTATGGATTCAATTCATGGAATTGCAGGACCTTGAAGATCCAATTAATACACCTTTTCCACTCCAATCATTTTCTTCCGTTTCAAATTCATGTATGTAATGACATGTTGCCTTGGAGACAACCCAAATTTGTCAAAACTCAGCTCAAAAGAAGCTAGGGAACAAGTAGAGTATCAAAACCTAAACACACAGGAAAATGGCAGTTAAAAATGAGATGGAAAAAATGTGAGATGGAAACAGTATTAGTTATTATAAATGCAAATTAGAAAAATCTCATATCTACTAAATCAAAGGGCTGGTTAGCATCCAAAAGGAAGTAACTTTGTAAATGTCATGGATATATTCTTTGCCTGTGGGTATTTCCTGTCTGGGTTCATGATGACTTGCTGAGAGTGGAACTTTGCATCTATAAGCTCATAACCACACTGTGTAATAGTGGGGAAGGCATTGTTATTGTGGCTCTCCCACTAGTTTATTAGTTCCCAGAAGGCAAAAATCATGACATACTTTTGGATGCTCACTGAGTTTGGCACATAGAAGATAATTAATATATGTTTGTGGATGACTTAGCACACATTTGACTTGATTTCTTTTAGTCTTTACATGTTTGCTCTTAGTGTTTTTTTTTAAAGAGAAATAACTTTCATATTATAGAAAACATGAATTTATTCTCATTTTAGTATAATCATAAATATATCAGAGAAGTTTTAAACAGTGAAAATTAAAGCAAAATACATTTTAATTAAGGCTGGTTTAATTAAAAAGATTAATCAGATCACCATACTCACAAACCCCTTCTACAATCTTTCTATAGTTCATTAAACTTTAGTATGCTGGCATATAACCTATTTACCCAAACTAATAAGGTTAGAATTTCTCAAAATCTTTAATAGCATGCATAATTGGTGTTGCCTTCACAATTAAGTCCTACCATCAGAATCTGACTAATAAAACACAATTGTGTACAAACAGCTTTATGCCTCAATCCTGAGTATTTGTACCACTCCTGTTAAAAAGTGTGAAGCATTAAAAAAAAAAGTGTGAAGCATTTATCTAAGGTTGTCCACCATTGGCAGCTCAGGATTCATGGTTACATATTTACTCCCAATTAATTTAGATTTATTCCCTTTCATTCATGACAAACCACAAGAAAACATTTTTCAGTGCCTATTATCTATTATACAATGCTCTGCAGTAAATATGGATTAGACATCAAAGGAACAGCACAAGAATCTGAATAACTAATGAATTATGGGAAAGAGAAGTACAAGTTAGAAGATTTTTTTCTAAGAAGAGAAGTGTTAATAGTCAAAGGCTTTAATAATTTTATTCCTCCTTATGATTTATATCTAATAGTTATATCCAGGAATAATATTATCCACTATAACACTTAGATTTGCATTTATTCTCTTGGACTGTATTGTAATTTCTCATAATACAAGTCTCTCCAAGATCTACCACTTAAAAGATTTAGATAGTGGATAAAGTTATTATACATATGGATGTTTATGTCTTGCATATAAAAGAATAATTTCAGAAAAAAGTGAACTTCTAGTAGTAAAAGTTCTGATACTAGCAACAGACTAATGCAAGAGAGATAGGTTTTGGATATCAGGAACTACTTAAAGTTGAAGACCAAATATTCTATTTATTCAAAAGAAAATTATGAGAAAGATGGACAAAAATTAACATATGTATTGCCATTGTTACTGCTGTATGGGATCAATAGTAATATTAATCACCAGAAAGCTATGCTGATATAAATTCAGGGATCTGATTTAAAATAATCAAAATCTGACTAAAACATTAAACTAAATATTTAAGAACTTGGAAACTACAAGAGTTTTTACTATCTGGGTTTCATAAAAATGAGTTTTTATACTACCCCCATCAACTTAGGATATAGAAAACTTCAAAGAATACCACCTCTACATTCACAAAAAGGAACAATGGGAGGAAATGCTTGCCTTATCCCTCAAACACACCTAGATAATTATCAAATCATACTGAACACCCAGGAAATTGTTCTGAGGACTGAGAGAACACTCCACAATAGTAAGAGAAAAGAGACCATATCATGGAAAGTAAGAAGGGCAGTGATATGATTTGGGGGAGAAAAGAATTGTGGATGCTGTGGAGTGGAGGGAGCCCTGATCACAGAGAGAGGGAAAAGAGGGGGAGTGAAATAAAGAGAGAGAGAGAGAAACAGAGATAAAGCAGCACACAGGGGATTACACAAGAAAAACACTTCTCCAAAACCATTGAGGGAAAACAAGAAGGGCTGATTGTTGCAGGTTTTAACAAGTTGCTTTGCTGGAATTCTGAAATTTTAGAAGACTGTGCATTTGCCAGGATGAAGCCTGGCAGGTACAGCAGTGCTCCTGTAGAGAAGGAGGTCAGAGGCCCGGGAGTGGACAGCATATTCTGAGGATTCTCTGGGTCACAAAAGTAGAAACGGTTCCCCTTCTTAGAGTGCATTCTGGAGAGGTGACACAACCTCCCTGGGGACAAAAGAGACAGTGGATGCCATTGAACTGCCCCATTCATTAGCATAGAAGCAGAAATGCCTGCTAAGGGCAGCTAACCTGGATGTCAGCTTTTTGCTATGTTTTACCATAAAATCCAAGCCTCTGCATGGCCGTGTGACTACTTTTTTGGGACAAACCAGTATCAACCACAGTGTGGTTAGACCATCCCCCAGAGGATCAGTGAGGGTCCACACCACACTGGGTCCCTAAAATTTGGAGTTTTGAAGCAAGCCACAGGCCTGAGATAAAACACAGGGGGACAGTGCCACAGGGCAGACATACAGCACAGACACAGGATGAAGGAAGGGATCTTGGCAGAAGCCTGGGGTACAAGAGGGGAGATTGTTTCCTCTTCTGTGAGAGCTTCCTGAACAGCAGCACACATGAACTCCCATCTCTAGGGAAGAGATCAGGCTGATGAAGTTTTTCACCCCTTCCATCAGCACAGACAGATTTCAGTGAGAGACACAGTACACACAATGGAGCGTAGAGCTGCTTCCACCAAGCCCAACCCTGCTGTGCTCTGCAAGTGCCTTTTTTAATAAGGCAAGTGTGATTGAGAGCCAAACCATCAGCAGGTCCTTTGCCCAGAAGACCAACAAAAATCCCCCATGCTCACCAGGTCTACAGATCATAGAATGCTGAAAAGCTTCAGCCATAGTGGAAATAGGACCAAGCACAAGCTTTCTTAACACACAAAAGACAGAGACCTAGACACAATGCCAAGATGGAGAAATTCATTCAGAAAGAAGTAAAAGAAGAGGTCAAGGTCAGGGAGATAATCAAAATTGATATAAGTAATATGCCTGAAAAAGAATTTTAAAACAATAATCATGACTATACTATCTGGACTTCAGAAAAGAATAGAAAGGGCGCCTGGGTGGCTCAGTTGGTTAAGCGACTGCCTTCGGCTCAGGTCATGATCCTGGAGTCCCTGGATCGAGTCCCGCATCGGGCTCCCTGCTCGGCAGGGTGCCTGCTTCTCCCTCTGACCCTCCCCCCTCTCATGTGCTCTCTCTCTCTCATTCTCTCTGTCTCAAATAAATAAATAAAATCTTTAAAAAAAAA
>NW_027709593.1:0-333 GCF_054177405.1 Leptonychotes weddellii | reverse complement strand
TCTGCAGTTCTCTGGCAGCTTTTTGCCTGTTTTCTTCCAAAGGACTCCAAACCCACTAGTTTCCACAGGTTTCTGCTTTTTAAATTTTTCTTCTATTCTTCTAGAAAATTAATTTTTAATATACTGTCATCAGAATTTTGTACACCACAATGCTGCCTGTTAAATAGGTCTATTACTCATAAATACTGACTTTTATTCTTACATTTCAGAGCTGTCCTCCTTGATTGTTTATACTACCCTGTGAAAGCCATGTGATCTACACATCACTTTATTTTGTTTTTTGAAGGGAAATTATGATGTTAGACGGTAGGTCTGATTACAAAATCTTTCTCA
>NW_027709592.1:0-333 GCF_054177405.1 Leptonychotes weddellii | reverse complement strand
TTTTTTTGATGGCTGCATAATATTCCATTGTATCTATATATACCACATCTTTTTTATCCATTCATCTGTTGATGGACATCTTGGCTCTTCTACAGTTTGGCTGTTGTGGACATTACTGCTATAAACATTGGGGTGCACATACCCCTTCAGATTGGTTTACACTTATTATTTGGTTCAAATACAATGGCCTTACTTCATCTTCTCCTATTTTCCTCAGCCCATATGGCATCTTTATGCTATTTCTTTTTCCTATAATATTTTTCCTGTTCCTTCTTCCCAGCATTTATCCTTAAGACAGTTTAAGAGTCAGTTCTGAGAAGCTTTTCATTGGCT
>NW_027709591.1:0-333 GCF_054177405.1 Leptonychotes weddellii | reverse complement strand
AAAAAAAAAAAAAAAGAATTGTGTGCAAGGAAGCAAAAGCTTTTAGCTCTATTCCTCATTTTAAGGCGATGAGCATGTTGAATTGATTCAGGCCACTTCAGGGGATTGGAAGGCAAGGGGCTACTTACAGCCAAGTTGGTGGAGAAAATCCTCCTGATCGTGACCTTGGCTGACCAAATAGTTTTCTACAGCAAATATTCTAACAAATGATAATAATATTCACAGACTGGATGTTGTTAAGTCAATAGCCTTTAGAGCTGTTGAAACAGAGTGCTCATTATAATATCAAAGCCGGCGGCTCTTCTCAGTAAACAGAATTAAGCTTGCCCTTTG
>NW_027709590.1:0-333 GCF_054177405.1 Leptonychotes weddellii | reverse complement strand
TGTTTGACTTATTTCACTCAGCATAATACCCTTCAGTTCCATCCACGTCGTTGCAAATGTCCTTGTGCACTTTTTTAATCCCCTCTTCTGCCCCTCTTCTCCTGTCCCCAGTCAGCCTGTGATTCAGTTTTTTTCCCCTATAGACTAGTTTGCATTTTCTAGGATTGCACACAAATGGGATTATATATTATGAACTATTTTTTTGCCTGGCTTCTTTTACTCAGCATGATCAAGCTGTGTACCAGCTGTATGTTCCCTTCGATTGCTGAGTAGTACTATTCCATTGTATGGATGTACCATAGCTAGCTTATCCATTCACCTGTTGATGGATAA
>NW_027709589.1:0-333 GCF_054177405.1 Leptonychotes weddellii | reverse complement strand
AGCCTGCCGCCGCTGGCTGGTACCCCCTCGCTACAGAGGACCGTGGCCATTAAATGTCCCCCTCGGTCGCGATGAACTCTGTGCTGGCAGACAACACTGCCACTCGGTCCCTCAAACTCAAAACAAAGACTGATTGGCCTGGTTAAGACCCCCAGTCTCTAATGCAGTCAGTAAATCTTTGTTGGTAAATAATTGCTATCGAGCAGAGTTTTAATATAAATTTATGAGTGGTGTTTTATCACAGCTTGGGGCTGCAGCAAGCACTGAGTGATGAATTTCAGATAGCACTTACATTCGTTACATTAACTTTGTGAGTTATTTAAAGCTTGTACA
>NW_027709588.1:0-333 GCF_054177405.1 Leptonychotes weddellii | reverse complement strand
ATACGAAACTAGGTGTAAAATGTTTAACTACTTGAAAGCAAATAAGTTACAAATATTCATAAATATGAATAGCTTTATCATTTTAAAGATTTTTTTTTTTAATTTATTTATTTGAGACAGCGAGAATGAGAGAAAGAGCACATGAGAGGGGGGAGGGTCAGAGGCAGAAGCAGGCTCCCTGCTGAGCAGGGAGCCCGATGCAGGACTCGATCCAGGAACTCCAGGATCATGACCTGAGCCGAAGGCAGTCGCTTAACCAACTGAGCCACCCAGGCGCCCTAGCTTTATCATTTTAAACACAGCTGGTTAAGGATCGTGATTTGAAATTGAATA
>NW_027709587.1:0-333 GCF_054177405.1 Leptonychotes weddellii | reverse complement strand
AAAAAAAAAGCTTTTAAGACTGAGATGGCCCTTCAACCCAGCAATTCCACTTCTTGGAATGTATCCTAAGGAACCAATTAAGGAAGTGTGCAAAGTTCTAGCTATGGGGATGTTCACTGGAGCAGGAAAAATGGAAAAGAGTTTAAATGTTCAACAGTGTGGGTTTGCTGAAAACATTGGGATACATCTTTCCAGGGGAAAACTATTCAGCCACTAAAAATAAAGGTGGAAGTGCCTACTTATTAATACAGGAAGGGGTTCCTGTACGTTGTTACACAAAAAGGTGTTACAAAAGAGAACATGCAGTTGAATTCCATTTTAATAAAAACACAT
>NW_027709586.1:0-333 GCF_054177405.1 Leptonychotes weddellii | reverse complement strand
TGTAAGGTGGTATCTCAGTGTGGTTTTGATTTGGATTTCCCTGATGCCTAATGATGATGAACATTTTTTCATGGCATACACATTTATTTTAAATGAATTTAACTTAAATCTGATTAAAACTGGACTCTTCTAATATGAGGAAAAGATAGCAGCCATCAGTACAAATGACTGCCTGATAAGGATTTCGCCATTGATCATCTGCTGATTTCGTACACAGTCTGTTTATATAACACTCCGTAGCAGGCCAGGAAAGAGCTCAGCAATCTCATGTCCCTATAAAGAAGGCTTGCTCCACTGAATGGAGGCATAGAGCACCTTGAGAGTTGCCTGCGC
>NW_027709585.1:0-333 GCF_054177405.1 Leptonychotes weddellii | reverse complement strand
TGGGATCATGACCTGAGCTGAAGGCAGAGGCTTAACGACTGAGCCACCCAGGCACCCCAAGATTAACTATATTTCTGTTATAGTTAATATTCTTAGCTGTTCCTGTATAATAAACTCAGGTTTGAAAGAAATAAAAAAACGCGGGGCGCCTGGGTGGCTCAGATGGTTAAGCGTCTGCCTTCGGCTCAGGTCATGATCCCAGAGTCCTGGAATCGAGCCCCACATCGGGCTCCTGGCTCAGCGGGGAGCCTGCTTCTCCCTCTGCCTCTCTCCCTGCTCATGCTCTCTCTCTCTCTCTCTGTATCTCTGTGTCTCAAATGAATAAATAAAATT
>NW_027709584.1:0-333 GCF_054177405.1 Leptonychotes weddellii | reverse complement strand
TTCTGCCTTGGGCTGGTGGTCTAATTCGATGGATAACCAAGAGGAAGAACACAGCGGTGATGTAAAAGTGAGGGATTTCCAAACTGAAAGGGGTGGAGCACAGATCAGTAAAAAAGAACAGTAGGAGGGAGTGAAAGAGCTCTGAGATCAAAGGCAAAGAATAGAGGCAGGATAGCTCAGTGGTGAAAGAATATGAGCCGTGGGTTTGAACTTGGCTCTGACAGTCACTGGCTGTGTAACCTTGGGCAAATTACTTAACCCTTCGCTGTCACAGCTTCTTGTTTGTTGTTTTGTTTTGTTTTTTTTAAGGTTTTTTTTATTTATTCATTCAAG
>NW_027709583.1:0-5913 GCF_054177405.1 Leptonychotes weddellii | reverse complement strand
CCTGGGCTCCGTCTCTGCAGCCGGCTTCCCTGCTCCGTTACCTGGGAGCTCTGCCACACTCAGGCACCCCTGGTCTTTCTGTGACCCCAAGGGTCCTGAGACCACACCGTCCCGAGGGTTCCACCCCCCGCTTAGCCACCAGAGTGACGTCCCTCAGCGGAGCAGACTTTTAAAAGTTCCGATTTTGTGCTCCACGGCTCTATCACTTGCCAGAAGCGGCCGACGGAGGCCCCTCCCCTGCCATCTATCCTCCTGAATATCGCCTCGGATTCACTTCTCCGCACGTCCTACCTTCCAGAAAGTGGTCGCTTTTCTGTTCAGAGAGTTGTTGCTATTCTTTTCTTTGATCTCCTGTTGAGTTTGTAGGTGTTCAGAATGGTTTGATCCCTATCCAGCTGAATTCCTGAGAGGAGACGAAATCCAGGTCTCCTACTCCTCTGCCATCTTGCTCCGCCCCCCTAAAAAGCTCTTAAGGTGACTTTAACATGCAGCCAGGGATAAGAATCATTGACCTAGATAACCTCTTAATAAAATCCTCTCATATTTTAGAGATAAATATACCGAAATGAAAGACGGTACAGTGACTTACTTTTGATCATAAGTAGTATAGTTCTGTGCAAATTTTAAAAACTAATGGTACTCTGAAAACGATTGCTCTGAATAAATGAGGGGAGAATATGAGGGGAAAAGGAGACAGAATGCTAAAGGGAAAATAATTTGGTTTTATTATACTTACCATATAGTCTGCAATATCCTCTGGTGCATCACCATCAACATCAAACTTGAAGGTGACCATCTTGTTGTTGTGTGTCTCCAGTTGACATTCCACCATATTGTCTCCAGATACTGAGACCTGGGCACAAACATGTCACCAATTTAAGAGTCACAGTTATTTATTATCTTCTCTTTGCAAATCAACTAAGGAACATCTAGATGAGCTTACATTCAATATAATTCAATAATAATATAAACAAAAATAGTTTAAACTGTTGAGAATATGAAAAGATTGTTTTTCCCTATTGAAATAGAGCGTTAACACCCATTCGATGGCAAATATAAGAGTTAAATGAGCAAAATATAGGGGCGCCTGGGTGGCTCAGTCGTTAAGCGTCTGCCTTCAGCTCAGGTCATGGTCCCAGGGTCCTGGGATCAAGCCCCGCATCAGGCTCCCTGCTCTGCGGGAAGCCTGATTCTCCCTCTCCCACTCCCCCTGCTTGTGTTCCCTCTCTCGCTGTGTCTCTCTCTGTCAAATAAGTAAATAATAAAAAAAAATCTTTAAAAAAAAAATTAGCAAAATATAAATTAGAAATGTGATCTCCATGGGAAAGAGAAAGGAATACAACTTTTATAGAAAGACAAAAAAAGACAAAAAATCAGAAGAGTTACTCTATTTTTCCAAAATGCAAAGATCGTTCAGTCATTCATTTCCAAAATTTTCTTAATCCCACAAATTGGCTCTTTAAACAAAAGAAAAGGCACTGCTATTGGAAATGTATGCTGGTCCAACCTTTTTGGACAGCCCATCTAGCAATATGTGTTTAAAAAAATTTTTTTTAAAGATTTTATTTGTTTATTTGACAGAGAGAGAGAGAAAGTATAAGCAAGGAGAGAGGGAGAAGCAGGCTCCCCGCTGAGCAGAGAGCCTGACCTGGGGCTAGATCCCAGGACCCTGGGATCACGACCCGAGCCAAAGGCAGACGATTAACAGACAGAGCCACCCAGGCACCCCCGTATTTTAGAATTTTTTAAGTCTTCATATATTTTCATTAGTTTTATTAATTTATTTTAAATTGAATTATAATTAACATGCAGTTATATTGAATTCAGGTGTCCAACATACTGATTTCACAATTCCATACATTACTCAGTGCTCACCATGGTAAATGTACTCACCATCTGTCACCAAACAACGTTATTACAATGTCATTGACTATATTCCCTTTGCTGTGCATCCCTCCCAACAAAACAACTTCCCCTTTGCCAACCACTTTTATTCTCTGTATTAATGAGTTTGGTTTTTTTGTTTGTTTTTTGTTTGTCACTTTTTCACCCATTAATTCTACTTCTAGGAATGAAGCATTAAAAAGAATCAGGAATGGGGCACCTGGGTTGCTCAGTCAGTTAAGCGTCTGCCTTCGGCTCAGGTCATGATCCCAGGGTCCTGGGATCGAGCCCCGCATTGGGCTCCCTGCTCTACGGGAAGCCTGCTTCTCCCTCTCCCACTCCCCCTGCTTGTGTTCCCTCTCTCACTGCGTCTCTGTCTGTCAAACAAATAAATAAAATCTTAAAAAAAAAAAAGAATCAGGGATGTTTATAAAGATCTGTGTTCAAGAGTGTTTGCTACAGAGAGACACACACAGACAGACAGACAAAAGAAGAAAGACAAAAAGTTAAAGAAGACACAGACTGGCAGACAGAGAGACTGACAGAAAACAACAATCTAAATGACAACAGAAGAAATTATTAAATTGTTATATCTCTATATAAGGGACTACATTCTAAGATAACAATTGAAAATATTATATTACTGAAAAATTACTGACACAGTAAAATGTACATGATATACTAAGCTTTTAAAAAAGGAGAATATGACTTCTCAAACTATCGCAAAAAATAGAAGAGGAAGGAAAACTTCAAAATTTATTCTATGACACCAGCATTAACTGGATACAAAACCAGATTAAGAACCTACAAAAAGAAAAAAAAAGAACTACAAGCCAATATCCCTGATAAACATGGATGCAAAAATACTCAACAAAATACTACCAAACTGAATCCAACAACACATTTAAAAAATCATTCACTACAATCAAGTGGAATTTATTCCTGGGATGCAAGGGTGGTTCAATATTCACAAATCAATCAATGTGATACACACATCAATATAAGAAAGAATAAGAACCATATATTTATTTCAAGAGATGCAGAAAAAGCATATGACAAAGCACAACATCCTTTCATGATGAAAACCCTCAATAAAATAGGTTTACAGGGAACATACCTCAACATAATAAAGGTCATATGTGAAAAATCCATAGATAACATCATGCTCAATGATGAAAAACTGAAACCTTTCCCCCCAAGGTCAGGAAAAATTCAAGGATGTCTACTCTCACCACTTTTATTCAACACAGTACTGGAAGTCCTAGCCACAGCAATCAGATGACAAAAACAAATAAAAGGAATCCAAATCAGTAAGGAAGAAGCAAAACTTTCATTATCTGCAGATGACATGATACTATGTATAGAACACCTAAAAAATAAAAAACCAAAACCAAAAAATACTAGAACCAATAAATGAATTTACTAAGGTCGTAGGATACAAAATCAATGTACAGAAATCAGCTGAATTTCAATACGCTAATAATGAATCACCAGAAAGAAAAAGAAAGAAAGCAATCACAATTACAATTGCACCAAAAATGATAAAATACCTTGGAATAAACTTACCAAAGAGGCAAAAGACCTGTACTCTGAAAACTATAAAATACTGATGAAAGATGAAGATGACACAAAGAAATGGAAAGATATTCCATGCTCATGGATTGAAAGAACAAATACTGTTAAAATGACCATACTACGCAAAGCAATCTATACATTTCATGCAAATCCTATCAAAGTAACAACATTTTTCAGAGAACTAGAACAAAATATTCTAAAATTTGTATATGACCACAAAAAATCCCTGATTAGCCAAAACAATCTTCAAAAAGAAAAGCAAAGCTAGAGGTATCACAATTCCACAAGTTATACCACAAAGCCATTGTAATCAAAACAGTATGATACTGGCACAAAAACAGACACACAGATGAACAGAACAGGATAGAAAGCCCAAGGGTCGCCTGGGTGGCTCAGTCGTTAAGCGTCTGCCTTCGGCTCGGGTCATGATCCTGGGGTCCTGGGATCAAGCCCCGTGTTGGGCTCCCTGCTCGGTGGAGAGCCTGCTTCTCCCTCTCCCACCCCCTCTGCTTGTGTTCCCTCTCTCACTGTGACTCTCTCTGTCAAATAAATAAAATCTTTAAAAAAAAAAAAGAAAGCCCAAAAATAAACACAGAATTATATGGTCAATTAATCTTCAACAAAAGAGACAAGAATATGCAATTGGAAAAGACAGTCTCTTTGAAAAATAGTGTTGGTAAAACTGGAGAGTTATATGTAAAAGAATGAAACTGGACTACTTTCACACACCATACACAAAAGTAAATTCAAAATGGGTGAAAGAATTAAATGAGAGGCCTAAAACTAAAAATCCTAGAAGGGAACACAGGCAGTAATTTCTGTGACATTGGCTGTACCAACATTATTCTAGATATGTCTCCTGAGGCAAGGGAAATAAAAGCAGAAATGAACTATTGAGACTATATCAAAATAAAAGTTTCGGGGCGCCTGGGTGGCTCAGTCGTTAAGCATCTGCCTTCGGCTCAGGTCATGGTCCCAGGGTCCTGGGATCGAGTCCCACATCAGGCTCCCTGCTCAGCAGGAAGCCTGCTTCTCCCTCTCCCACTCCCCCCTGCTTGTGTTCCTTCTCTCACTGTGTCTCTCTCTGTCAAATAAATAAATAAAATCTTAAAAAAAATAAATAAAAAAATAAAAGTTTCTGTAAGGCAATGGAAACAATCAACGAAACTGAAAAACAACCTACTAAATGGGAGAAGATATTTGCAAATGACATATCCAATAAAGGGTTATTATCCAAAATATATAAAGAAATTATACAACTCAACACAAGAAATAAACCAGTTACAAAATGGGCAGAAGAGAGAGTCAGAGCTTGGCAAGATGGTGGAATAGGAGGACCCGGAGCTCATCCCATCCCATGTTTTCAACTAGGTATCATCCACATCCAAGTCAATCAACTGGACAGTGATCCAAAGACTGGCAGAACAAACTCCACGACTAAATATAGGGAAGAAGCATCACCTCAAAGGTTAGGAAGGTCAGAGGTGAAGAAGGCTGTCTGCAGGAGGGACTAGCTGTGCATACAAAGATTGCTGAGAAACAGGTACTCAAAGAAAACTAATCCCATAACACATGGCTTTAAGAACCAGAGAGGTTGAATTCCATGAGTCTGTAAAACCAGTGGGGCTTAGAACCTGGAGCTTTGGAGGTCAGCTGACTCAGCACTGGGCAAGCCAGGAGGGCAAGTGATAGTTGGGAGTTGTTGCCCTTAAAGAGACAGCAACCTATGAGGAGGCAACATAAAATGGAAGTTCACACAAAGCTGGAGGAAAACAGGAGATATGTTCATAATGATTTTGGACTGACTTGGAGGACTTTTCCTAAAATGAGGGAGTCTGATGTGGAGCTCGACATGGGGCTCAACATCACAACCCTGAGATCAAAACCGGAGCCGAAACCAAGAGTTGGATGCCCAACCCACTGCAGCACTCAGACACCTCATAAAGTCAGATTTTACATCTAAAGACATATGAAGATCAAAAGTGACAGGATGGGGGGGCCTGGGTGGCTCAGTCATTAAGCGTCTGCCTTCAGCTCAGGTCATGATCCCAGGTCCTGGGATCGAGCCCCGCATCGGGCTCCCTGCTCCGCCGGAAGCCTGCTTCTCCCTCTCCCACTCCTCTGCTTGTGTTCCTGCTCTCGCTATCTCTCTCTCTGTTAAATAAATAAATAAAATCTTTAAAAAAAAAAAAAGTGACAGGATGGATAAACATCTATCATGCAAATGGATGTCAAAAGAAAGCCAGAAATCAGTGGGCATTCCTATACACCAACAACAAGACAGAAGAAAGAGAAATTAAGGAGTCGATCCCATTTACAATTGCACCCAAAACCATAAGATACCTAGGAATAAATCTAACCAAAGAGACAAAGGATCTGTACTCAGAAAACTATAAAATACTCATGAAAGAAATTGAGGAAGACACAAAGAAATGGAAAAACGTTCCATGCTCA
>NW_027709582.1:0-333 GCF_054177405.1 Leptonychotes weddellii | reverse complement strand
TACAATATTTGACACATAAATGACAATTTTTATACTCAACTTCAAATACCAATATAAGAGCAAATATGGATAATATTCCTTCATAACTAGGTGTGTAAGAAAGAACAAATTATGGGGCGCCTGGGTGGCTCAGTCGTTAAGCGTCTGCCTTCGGCTCAGGTCATGATCCCAGGGTCCTGGGATCGAGCCCCGCATCGGGCTCCCTGCTCGGCGGGAAGCCTGCTTCTCCCTCTCCCACTCCCCCTGCTTGTGTTCCTGCTCTCGCTATCTCTCTCTCTCTGTCAAATAAATAAATAAAATCTTTAAAAAAAAAAAAAATTAAAAAAAAAAAAA
>NW_027709581.1:0-333 GCF_054177405.1 Leptonychotes weddellii | reverse complement strand
GGATGCCTTTTATTTCTTTTTCTTATCTGATTGCTGTAGCCAGGACTTCCAGTACTATATTGAATGAAAATGGTGAGAGTGGACACCTTTGTCTTGTTCCTTATCTTGGGGGAAAAGCTCTCAGTTTTTCACCATTGAGTATGATGTTAGCTGTGGGTTTTTCATATGTGGACTTCATTAAGTTGAGGTATGTTCCCTCTAAATCTACTTTGTTGAGGGTTTTTATTATGAATGGTAGTTGTACTTTGTCAAATGCTTGTTCTGTATCTATTGAAATGATCATATGGGTTTTTTTTTTCCTTTCTCTTGTTAATGTAATGTATCACATTGATT
>NW_027709580.1:0-333 GCF_054177405.1 Leptonychotes weddellii | reverse complement strand
TTCTGACATTTTGAGGGTAAGAAATGTATACTTTCATATTTTCCCACTCAACAGTACAAGATGACATCAGAAGGGAGATTCTTATATCACATCTATTCTGCCAATATGGCCTACACCTAACTTCCTTCTCTCCAGTCCCCTCTCTCTCCAATGCATTACACTACTAGATGAATCTTCCTAATGTCCTACTTTATACCACAACTCTACTCACAAGCTTTCAGTGAGTCTCCACTGACCAAAATATAAATCAGAACTCCTTGAGAGCCTGGCACTCAAATCCAAATTTAACTCCAATATACAACTTACCTATTTCTTTTTCTACATGGAAATATT
>NW_027709579.1:0-333 GCF_054177405.1 Leptonychotes weddellii | reverse complement strand
GTCTATTAGCTTTTTAATTATACTTCTTTGGGGGGTGATTGCCCTAAATATTTCATTATGCATCTCTGACTTATTATCTTTGACCTTAAACTGGTATTTTTTTTTAAGAGAGGGAGGTGAGGGGAGGGGCAGAGGGAGGGGCAAAGAGAGAATCTGCATGGGGCTTGATCTCACCACCCTGAGATCATGACCTGAGCCGAAATCAAAAGTCAGACGCTTAACAGACTGAGCCACCCAGACACCCTTAAATTGGTACTTTTATCTCTTAATTAATAATGCAATAATCTTACAACAGTTTAAGCCCATTTACTCCACCCTGCACTTTGGGGTATT
>NW_027709578.1:0-333 GCF_054177405.1 Leptonychotes weddellii | reverse complement strand
CAGGGTCCTGGGATCGAGCCCCGCATCGGGCTCCCTGCTCCGCGGGAAGCCTGCTTCTCCCTCTCCCACTCCCCCTGCTTGTGTTCCCTCTCTCGCTGTGTCTCTCTCTGTCAAATAAATAAATAAAATCTTTAAAAAAAAAAAAACTGTCTTGCTTTTCAGTAGGTCACTAACCTGCTAAGGCTGAGGCTCATAATTATATTGCCTGAGGCTCATAGAATTTCTTGAATCTGCGACTAATTTTTCAATTTATCAGTTCTGAAAATTACTAGGCATTATCTCTTCAAACACTGATTCTGCCACAAACTCATTCCTCCCATTCTGATACTTTTA
>NW_027709577.1:0-333 GCF_054177405.1 Leptonychotes weddellii | reverse complement strand
TCGACTGCATACGTGGCAAAGGGACTGTCCCGTGACCTGAGCCACCTGACATTCCTGCAGCCACCCTCTGGGAGTCGTCCAGCTGGACTCTGCGGGCTTCTCTGCCGAGCGCTCCCTTCTCCATCCCTCACCCGCTGCTCAGCCCAGTTCAGTCGTCTTTGCCTCAGACGCACGGTACTGAAGCCGCACGCTCCGGCCCGTGCTCCCGCCCCTGTGCACCCACACTGCGCTGTCCTCCTGGGCCCCACAGGTGTCCCTCCCGGGAACCTTTCATGTTTCCATTCAGACCCCTTTATACTCGTCTGACAGTGCTCTCAGGGAGCCTGTTCCCCT
>NW_027709576.1:0-333 GCF_054177405.1 Leptonychotes weddellii | reverse complement strand
AAAAAAAATAAATAAAAAAAAAAAAAAGAAGGAAACCTCTAGTAATTACAGCTGAGTTTTTGTCCAAGTACTAACCTTTGCATGAATGAAAGTAAACTATGAGAAACCAGGAAAATAATCCCTAAAAATCAGCGCCTGGCATTCACACAGGGCTAGAAATTGTTCGTGTTCATGTTCATGTTCCTGTCAACCATACTAGAAAGATCTTGTCACACATTAGACAATGTACAGTCTTCAAAACTATATAATCAAACATTATCAGATTGTAAGGAGACAGAAAAATACAATTTGGAATCAGAAGGAAAAAATCAATCAATGGAGACAAAAATAGAA
>NW_027709575.1:0-333 GCF_054177405.1 Leptonychotes weddellii | reverse complement strand
AGCCTGCTTCTCCCTCGCCCTCTGCCTGCAGCTCCCCCTGCTTGTGCTTGCACACACACTCCCTGAGGGAGGGAGAGAGAGAGGGAGGGAGGGAGGGAGGGAAGGAAGGAAGGAAGGAAGGAAGGACAGTTATTCAAACAATGGGCCAAAGACCTTTACCAACACCTCACCAGAGAAGATATACAGATAGCAAGTAGCATATAGAAAGACATTCCACATCGTATAGCACTACGGAAATGCAACCTAAAACAATGAGATACCATTACACGCCTATTAGAACAGCCAAAATCCAGAACACTGACAACACCAATTTTGCTGGTGAGCCTGTGAACA
>NW_027709574.1:0-333 GCF_054177405.1 Leptonychotes weddellii | reverse complement strand
CATGGTCCCTATTTCCTCCCTTCAGAAGAAGCAAGCACAGGATTTTTGTAAAAGGGGATCTTGGAGGATGGAAGATCTTTCTAGGTATGTTCCAAAACTCATAACCCATAAAAAAAAAGATCAAAATTTTAACAACGGAAAATTGAGATTCTGCATTGAAAAAAACTACCATGAAAGAAAAGACAAACTGGAAAAAAACTGATACTCGTATTAGGGACAAATGCCTAATTTCCCTAATATGAAAAAACTCCTAGAAATCAATCATAATACTACCAACAGAATAATAATCCAACAGAAAAATTGGGCAAAGGAAAGGGTTCCAATAAAAGAATA
>NW_027709573.1:0-333 GCF_054177405.1 Leptonychotes weddellii | reverse complement strand
TCTCTCATACTTTGAGCCTTGGTCTGTAGGCTTAGACTTGTACATAGTAGCACCGTGTAGAGTATTGATTAAGAACCTGGCAAGCCAACATACTGACTGTGACTCTCACCAAGTTACTTCAAATTTCCAAACTCGGGCGCCTGGGTGGCTCAGTTGGTTAAGCGACTGCTTTCGGCTCAGGTCATGATCCTGGAGTCCCGGGATCGAGTCCCGCATCGGGCTCCCTGCTCAGCAGGGAGCCTGCTTCTCCCTCTGACCCTCACCCCTCTCATGTGCTCTCTCTCTCTCATTCTCTCTGTCTCAAATAAATAAATAAAATCTTTAAAAAAAAAA
>NW_027709572.1:0-5914 GCF_054177405.1 Leptonychotes weddellii | reverse complement strand
CAGCCATCAATCAGAATGAGATCTTGCCATTTGCAATGACGTGGATGGAACTGGAGGGTGTTATGCTAAGCCAAATAAGTCAATCAGAGAAAGACATTTATCATATGATCTCACTGATAAGAGGAATTCTTAATCTCAGGAAACAAACTGAGGGTTGCTGGAGTAGGGGGTGGGGTGGGATGGATGGGGGGGCTGGGTGATAGACACTGGGGAGGGTATGTGCTCTGGTGAGTGCTGTGAATTGTGCAAGACTGTTGAATCAAAGATCTGTACCTCTGAAACAAATAATGCAATATATGTTAAGAAAAAAAATAATGATAAGAAGATAGCAGGAGGGGAAGAATGAGGGGGGGAAATTGGAGGGGGAGATGAACCATGAGAGACGATGGACTCTGAAAAACAAACTGAGGGTTCTAGAGGGGAGGGAGGTGGGATGATGGGTTAGCCTGGTGATGGGTATTAAAGAGGGCACGTTCTGCATGGAGCACTGGGTGTTATACACAATGAATCATGGAATAGTACATCAAAAACTAATGATATATGGTGATTAACATAACAATAAAAAATTAAAAAAAAAGAAGGCTCCATGCCAAGCACCCAGCCCAATGTGGGGTTTGATCACACATACCTGAGATCATGACATGTGCCAAAATCAAGAAGTAGAACACTCCAACCCACTGAGCCCCTCAGGCTCTCCAATCTTTTCGATATTTTTGACAAACTTCCCAAACTCAAATTCTAAATTTTTGTTTATTTTTTTTACCTTCAATATTCCAAATAATTTGTTGAACTAATTAACCTTATTTGACATGTAAAATACATGGAAAACATTGTTAAATAAATTATACTGTCTTCTCTATATTGTATTTGTAAGACTGTGACACACATGGATAAAGTCCATTGTCCTTATGCAAGAAATTCCTCCTCATTGTCAGACTTTTGCCATCTTGATATCCTTGTAACATGACAACAGTCTGCTTTTGAATCAGAAATAAAGGTGGGCAAACAATGACTGTAAACTAAGAAACACTTGGGACAATGGGAATCAAGACAGCCACAAGTTCTTCCTAGATCCCTGGAAAACCCCATATTTTTATGTTGTTGTTGTTGTTACTGTTGTTGTTTTACATTCCTTGACCTACAATAGTGCATTTAAGATGACTCAGATTATGAATAGACATTGGTGTAGAAACTTCTATGAAATTGCAGAAACAGTCGACCAGCCATGTCTGACCTGTTTGGTTCATAATCCTGGAAAAAATGTTTGTTTGTTCCTAGAGACTTCACACTTCCTTCTTGGCCCTTTAATTACCTGTAGCTGGACTTCATTTTACTGCCACTTTGTATGGGTTTTCAATATGTTCTTGTTGTTATATATTTTCCAGATGGGATAGACTTTCCTTCCTGGAAAGCAGATGGCCTCACAGTTAAAAAAAAAAAAAAGTTTAAAAATGTGTTTCCCACTTGAATTGTACTTTCCCCTATATCCAATGATTGAGCCACCCACTTGACTGGACAAATCACAGGAGCATTAACAAAAACCGTAGAAATTCTTGAAATTCTGCCAGTATTCAACATTCTGATTTCTTGCTGCCTTATGCAAGTATAATCTGCTTTTGTAAGTCTCTAATATCTTATGATCAAGCCTGTCACCAACAGGTTAAAGAAGCCTTTCTTAATCCTATTCAAAGGAATCTGACAGTCATAGTCAAGAGGTTGGTGACTGGTATTCTTAAACATCATCAGAGGAAGATAGTCTTGTGACCCATTGAAAAGCACCTTACCAAATAATCCAGTCCACAGACATTGCTGCAAATCTAAAAGATCCTTGAGATCTCTAAATTAAGTTAATGAGGATGAGAAGTAACTGATATCAGCATTGACTGCTGCCACCGAAGATGATGAATCAAGACTTCAAATTCAAATGAACATTAAACTCCTTTTCCTTCTTTTCCTTTCCTTTACTCTGGCATTGACTTGGAAAGATAATACCTTCATCTCTATCTCCAGGTCTTTGTTAAGGGGGAAGGGTAAATCCTTTTATTTTAGTCTAGGAGTAAATCTAACTCTGTCCCTAACTTTTAAAAAGCAAAATAAGACATTTCATTGGTTGGTTCAAGATTGGACGTAATGGAACAAACGTATGGGGAATATAGTCAATAATATTGTAATGGTGTTTTATGGTGACAAATGATAGCTACACTACTGGTGAGCACAGCATAATTTATAAAATTGTTGAATCACTATGTTGTACACCTGAAAATAATGTAACATCATGTGTAAACTATACTCAAACAAAAAGTTTACTCAGTTAAATTTTGTTATTTTACAAGATAAATATGCCATGGGTGTGTAATGTACAACATAATGACTGGAGCTAATACTGCTGTGGGATATATAGGAAATTTGTTAGAGTAAATCTTAAGAAATCTTATTACAAGGACAATTTTTCTTCTTTTTTCTTCAGTTTTTCCTTTTATTGTATCTATATGAGAAGATGGAATGTTAGCCGAACCTATTGTGGTTATCATTTCATGATATATGTAAATCAAACCATCATGCTCTACACATTAAAATTATACAGTGATGGGGCAACTGGCTGGCTCAGTCAGTAGACCATTCAACTATTGATCTCATGATTGTGAGTTTGAGCCCCATGTTGGGTGTAGAGATTACTTAAAAATAAAATCTTTAGAGAACATGCAGTGATATATATCCATTCATTCTCAATAAAACTAAAACAAATGGGTCTTTGTTAAATTTCTAATAAGAACTTATTTGTTAGGGGAGGAGCAAGATGGCGGAGGAGTAGGAAACCTAAATTTCGTTTGATCCCGGAAATTCACTAGATAAGGATCAAACCATTCTGAATACTTATGAACTCAAACAGGAGATCAAAGAAAAGAATAGCAATAACTCTCTGAACAGAAAAGTGACCGCTTTCTGGAAGGTAGGATGTGCAGAGAAGTGAATCAGAGCTGATATTTGGGAAGATAGACGGCGGGGGGAGGGAGCCTCCATCAGCCGCTACTGGCAAGTGATAGAGCGGTGGAGTACAAAACTGGAACTTTTAGAAGTCTGGTTCGCTGAGGGATGTCTCTCCAGTGGCTAAGCAGGGGATGGAACCCTCACTGGGACAGTGTGGTCTCAGGACCCTTGCGGTCACAGAAAGATTGGGGGTGCCTAAGTGCATCAGAGCTTCCAGATATTAGAGCAGGGAAGCCAGCTGCAAAGATGGAGCCATGGAGTGGGCTCTCAGCTTGGGGTTGCCATAAACCATGATCTGTGGCACAGTCAGCCACTGCTCTTCAAGCAGGGTCTGAACAAGTGGCAGATCTGGGGACACTCCCCTTCCTCCCCCAGGAGGAGTGGCGTGTGAGCACCCTGTAGGAATCTGCTGGGTTTGGAGACTCCAAGCAGGGTCGTGTGCCAGAGATAGAAATGCTCAGTCACAGGCTGGGTGAGCACGGAGTGCGGCCCGAGACCGGGAAGAAAGGAGTGATTGACTGCTTTACTCTGGGGGCTCACTGAGGAGTGGGGCCCGAGTTCCTGGCTCCTCCAGGGCAGAGATTGGGAGGCTGCCATTTTCACTCTTGTCCTCCACATCTGTATGGAAAGCTTGAAGGGAACAAAAGCTACCGAAAGCAAACACGAGCAGATTACTTAGCCTGGCCCCTGGCAAGGGCAGGGCAATTCCGCCTCAGGCAAAGACATTTGAGAACCACTGCAACAGACCCCTCGCCCAGAAAATCAGCAAGAACAGCCAGCCAAGACCAAGTTTACTGATCAATGAGAACAGCAGAACGCCAGCACTAGGGAAATACAGCACATAGAATTCATGGCTTTTTCCCCCCTGATTCTTTAGTCTTTCAAAGTTATTTTTTTTAATTTTCTTTTTTTTTCTTTTCCTTTTCTCCTTTTCAACCAACACCTTATCAATCCTTTTTTTAAAAATCTTATTTATTTTTCATTTTTAGAGTCATATTCTGTCCCTTCATAGTAGTTAACCTTATTTTTGGTATATATATATTAATTGTTCTCTCTTTGAAATTTTGGGATACAGTTTCTTCTAATAGACAAAATATACCCTAAATCTCTAGTGTATAGCTTTGTTCTAGTCTCCTGCCTGATCACAATCATGCCCCTTTTCTTTAAATTTTTCCTTTCTTTTTTCAACCACCTTCTTATCTTATCAATTCCTTTTATAAAATCTTCTATAATTTTCATCTTTACAGTCATTTTTGTACATATATAAGCTTTTCTTTCTTTAAAATTTTGGGAGGCAGTTTCTTCTAACAGACCAAAATATGTGCAAAATCTAGTGTGTAGCACTGGTCTATGCACCAGCCTGACAATATTTGATCATATTCTTTTTTTAATCTTCTTGTTCTTTTTTTTCTTCTGTCTTTCTTTCCTTCCCTTTCTTTTTCTCTGGTCTCAGGTCTCTTCTGATTTGTTTAGTGTACATTTTTCTGGGGTTGTTGTTACCCTGTTAGCATTTTGTTCTCTCATTCATCTATTCTCCTCTGGACAAAATGACAAGATGGGAAAAATCACCTCACAAAAAAGTACGAGACAGTACCGACTGCCAGGGACCTAATCAATATGGACATTAGTAAGATGTCGGAACTAGAGTTCAGAATGACGATTATAAAGATATTAGCTGGATTTGAAAAAAGCATGGAAGATATTAGAGAAACACTTTCTGGAGAAATAAAGGAACTAAAATCTAACCAAGTTGAAATCAAAAAGTGAGATGCAATAAAAAATGGAGGCTCTAACTGCTAGGATAAATGAGGCAGAAGAGAAAATCAGTGATATAGAAGACCGAATGATGGAAAATAAAGAAGCTGAGAAAAAGAGAGATAAACAACTACTGGATCACGAGGGCAGAATTTGAGAGATAAGTGATACCATAAGACTAAATTATATTAGAATATTTGGGATCCCAGAAGAATAAGAAAGAGAGAGAGGGACAGAAGGTATATTGGAACAAATTATATCAGAGAACTTCCATAATTTGGGGAAGGAAGTAGGCATCAAAATCCAGAAGGCATAGAAAACTCCCCTCATAATCAATAAAAAAATGTAAACACCCCAACATCTACTAGTAAAACTTACGAGTCTCAGAGACAAAGAGAAAATCCTGAAAGCAGCTCAGGACAAGAGATCTGTAACCTACAATGATAGAAACATTAGATTGGCAACAGACCTATCCACAGAGACTCGGCAGACCAGAAAGGACTGGCATGATATATTCAGAGCACTAAATGAGAAAAATATGCAGCCAAGAATACTATATCCAGCTAGGCTGTCATTGAAAATAGAAGGAGAGATAAAAAGCTTCCAGGACAAACAAAAACTAAAGGAATTTGCAAGCACAAAACGAGCCCTACAAGAAATCTTGAAAGGGGTCCTCTAAGCAAAGAGAGAGCCTAAAAGCAACATAGGCCAGAAAGGAACACAGATAATATACAGTAACAGTCACCTTACAGGCAATACAATGGCACTAAATTCCTATCTTTCAATAGTTACCCTGAATGTAAATGGGCTAAATGCCCCAATCAAAAGACACAGGCTATCAGATTGGATAAAAAAAACAAGACCCATTGATATACTGCCTGAAAGAGACTCATTTTAGACCCAAAGACACCTCCAGATTGAAAATGAGGGGGTGGAAATGATTTACCATGCTAATGGACACCAAAAGAAAGCTGGGGTGGCAATCCTTATATCAGACAAATTAGATTTTAAACCAAAGACTATAATAAATTTTTTTTTAAGATTTTATTTATTTGCGAGAGAGAGAATGAGAGACAGAGAGCATGAGAGGGAGGAGGGTCAGAGGTAGAAGCAGACTCCCTGCTGAGCAGGGAGCCTGATGTGGGACTCGATCCCGGGACTACAGGATCAT
>NW_027709571.1:0-333 GCF_054177405.1 Leptonychotes weddellii | reverse complement strand
AAAAAAAAAAAAAAGAATAAATAAATAAATAAATAAATAAATAAATAGACCATGCCTGGAGTAGGAGGTTGAGTCCCAGATACCATCTTACAAAGGACAGAGATCAAGTGAACCATCCACATCCATGACGGTCGAATGCTGAAGGAGCCAAAAAGGACTCATTGGCGTTTTCACTGAAAGACAAAAGGCTTCTTGGCCTGGAGAAGGAAAGTGGGGTTGGGGTGACCTCAAAACCATTTTTAAGCATCCAAAGGGCTGTCAGTGGAGACAGATCGAAACTTGTGACCCTAGAAGACCAGGTAAGGATCAGTGGGTAGAAATTAGCAGCAGATT
>NW_027709570.1:0-333 GCF_054177405.1 Leptonychotes weddellii | reverse complement strand
CATCTGTCACCATACAGAGTTATTACAATATTTACTATATTCCCTATGCTGTACATTTTATCTCTGTTACTAATTTATAACTGGAAGTTTGTACCTGTTTAATCCCCTTCACCTATTTTGCCCAAACCCCTCCAGGCTTTGTTACCCAACAGTTTATCTTCTTTTTTTTTTTTTCAAGAAGAAATTGGCACTTTATTTTTTATTTTTTTAAATTTTATTATGTTAGTCACCATACAATACATCATTAGTTTTTGATGTAGTGATCCACGATCCACTGTTTTCGTATAACACCCAGTGCTCCATGCAGTACGTGCCCTCCTTAATACCCATCAC
>NW_027709569.1:0-333 GCF_054177405.1 Leptonychotes weddellii | reverse complement strand
AGAGGGCTCAGTCCTCTTTTAAGGACTTCACCTGCTTAAATCAGGCTTACATAGAATAATCCCCTTCTGATTAACTCAAAATTAACAATTGTATCTGCAAAATTCCGTTACATTTGCCATTTTCTAATGGCTAGAGTCAAGTCACAGATCTTGGCTACACTTAAGGGAAAAGGATTATAAAAGCTGAGAACACCACAGGACATTTATTATGGGGTCACCTAGGGTCTTTCTGTTATAATTATATTAACAAAGTTCCCTTATATGACTAGTTTTCTAAGTTTTATCATGAATGTTGAAAGATAATAAATGTTTGTTTTGCATATATTGAGATAA
>NW_027709568.1:0-333 GCF_054177405.1 Leptonychotes weddellii | reverse complement strand
ACCCACCACCAGGCCAACCCATCCTCCCACCCCCCTCCCCTCTAGAACCCTCAGTTTGTTTTTCAGAGTCCATCTTCTCTCATGGTTCGTCCACCCCTCCGATTTCCCCCGCTTCATTCCTCCCCTCCCGCTACCTTCTTCTTCTTTTTTTTTTTCTTAACATATCTTGCATTATTTGTGGAGACTCGCATTTCTAAGCGTGAACTCTGGGACGTCATTAATCTACATTACACAGAATAGAAAACCAGCCGGCCAGCGCAGCTCCATCTTACTGGCAAAAACGGAGAAAGGACTGAATTAAACTGTACTTAACAGCAGTGAAATTCGGAGCAC
>NW_027709567.1:0-333 GCF_054177405.1 Leptonychotes weddellii | reverse complement strand
TTCAGGTCCATACAAAGCCCCCTTTCCCTGCCTTTAGTGGTCAAAGAGAATGTTGAACTATCTGAAAGAATACAAAAATTTATTTAAAATCAGTTTCTCAGATCCAAGGACCTCTTTGAATTCTCTAAAATCGTCCACCAAACTCTATGCAAATGTACATTTAGCTGGGTAGATTATCTAAAGTATTCATCGGATTTCTAAAGTGGTCCAAAGCTCTAAAAAGTATAATAATCTTATACTTTATGAAAACTTTCAGCTGTTTCTCAAAATTGATTTTATCAAAGTGGAATTCTTTTATATTAATCTCTTACAATTTACTGGTTGCTGGTTATC
>NW_027709566.1:0-333 GCF_054177405.1 Leptonychotes weddellii | reverse complement strand
TCCCCAAATCTTGCCCATACTGGGGCGAAATTTCGTGAGATTTCACAGAACTCCGGGGAGATTTCACTCCTAATCTTGTGAGAAGCCACTGATATCTAGCTCCTTCTTGGTTGAAATGTTGTGAGATCTAATGGAGCTCAAAGAGTTTTCACTCCAAATCTCGTGAGCGTGCATCCAAATCTTGCTCCATCTCCTTGAAGTCTCATGAGAAATCATGGAGCTTGCATGTGACTTCACTCCAAATCTCATGAGATCTCACCCAAATCAAACTCCATCTTGGGTGAAATCTCGTGAGATCTCACAGGGCTCTGGCGAGATTTCGCATAAAAAAAT
>NW_027709565.1:0-333 GCF_054177405.1 Leptonychotes weddellii | reverse complement strand
TGCGGAGAAAGGTGAACCCTCTTATACTGTTGGTGGGAATGCAAGCTGGTGTAGCCACTCTGGAAAACAGTATGGAGGTTTCCCAAAAAGTTAAAAATAGAGCCAGCAATTGAAGTACTAGGTATTTATCCAAAGGATACAAACACAGTGATTCGAAGGGGCACCTGTACCCCAATGTTTATAGCAGCAATGTCCACAATAGCCAAACTATGGAAATGGCCCAAATGTCCGTTGATAGATGAATGGATAAAGATGTGGTACACGCACACACATGCACACACACAATGGAATATTACTCAACCATCAAAAAGAATGAAATCTTGCTATTTGCAA
>NW_027709564.1:0-333 GCF_054177405.1 Leptonychotes weddellii | reverse complement strand
TCTCGGCACCCCGTTCTGTGCATTCCCCCCATATTTGGAGCTCACGGTATCTCGGCACCCCGTTCTGTGCATTCTCCCCGTATTCGGAGGTCACGGTATCTCGGCACCCCGTTCTGTGCATTCCCCCCGTATTCGGAGCTCACGGTATCTCGGCACCCCGTTCTGTGCATTCCCCCTGTATTCGGAGGTCATGGTATCTTGGCACCCCATTCTGTGCATTCCCCCCCGTATTCGGAGGTCACGGTATCTCGGTACTCTCTGGAGACCTACTCCTGGATCATTCAAACCTGGACCTCAGCAAACTGAAACCCGTAACAAAACGTTGAAACATAG
>NW_027709563.1:0-333 GCF_054177405.1 Leptonychotes weddellii | reverse complement strand
TTTTTTTGATGGCTGCATAATATTCCATTGTATCTATATATACCACATCTTTTTTATCCATTCATCTGTTGATGGACATCTTGGCTCTTCTACAGTTTGGCTGTTGTGGACATTACTGCTATAAACATTGGGGGGCACATACCCCTTCAGATTGGTTTACACTTATTATTTGGTTCAAATACAATGGCCTTACTTCATCTTCTCCTATTTTCCTCAGCCCATATGGCATCTTTATGCTATTTCTTTTTCCTATAATATTTTTCCTGTTCCTTCTTCCCAGCATTTATCCTTAAGACAGTTTAAGAGTCAGTTCTGAGAAGCTTTTCATTGGCT
>NW_027709562.1:0-333 GCF_054177405.1 Leptonychotes weddellii | reverse complement strand
GCACAACATGCATCGAAGTTTGAGAAGCACCGCTCCATGCCGTCCATCAGCACCGCCAGCCAGCCGCCCCTTCTCGGGTAAAGCAACACCTGGCCTAGGAAGGCCCAGCCCTACTTTCCGCTCCTAGCGTGCCCGTGGAGAGCCGGCTGTCTCCGGAGCACAAAGGTAGAGTACCTGGCACAGCACTTTGCAGCCACCGGGAGGCCCTCAAGGAACACGCGTTTCCTTTCCTTCCGTCTGTTCACCGCTACCGACATCCTCCTGTCTCCTTCAGCCGCTCCCTTTCGTCTCCTGGTATCTTCCTCCCAGAATCTAAAATGGATCCGCTAGTGC
>NW_027709561.1:0-5915 GCF_054177405.1 Leptonychotes weddellii | reverse complement strand
AAGGTCAGTAAGCATTTGTTGAATGCATGAGTGAATGAATGAGCTTCACAGGGAGGAGAAGCAGGCTCCCCACTGAGCAGGGAGCCCGATGCGGGGCTCGATCCCAGGACCCTGGGACCATGACCTGAGCCGAAGGCAGAGGCTTAACCATCTGAGCCACCCAGGCGCCCTCATTGTGGTTTTAATTTGTTTAACCGATGATTAGTGATGTTGAACATCTTTTCATGTATCTCTTGGCCATCTGTATGTCTTCTTTGGAAAAATGTCTATTCAAGTCCTCTGTCCATTTTTAATCAGATGATGATGATTATTATTTTGGTGTTATGTAAGTTCTTTATATATTTAGAATATTAATGCTTTATTGGATATATCATTTGCAAATATCTTCTATTCAGTAGGAATGTTGTCTTTTTGTTTTGCTAATTTGTCTTTAACTGTGCAAAAGCTTTTTATTTTGGTGTAGGCCCAATAATTTAATTTTGCTTTTATTTTCCTTACCAGAGGAGGTATAGCTAAGAAAACTGTTCCCACGGCTGATGCCAAAGAAATTACTGCTTATGATTTATTCTCGGAATTTTATGGTTTCTGGTCTCCTATTTAGGTGTTTAATCCACTTTCAGTTTATTTTTGCATATGGTGTAAGAAAGTGGTCCAGGTTCATTCTTTTGCACTTAGCTGGTTAATTTTCCCAACACTATTTATTGAAGAAACTGTCTTTTTTCCCATTGTATATTCTTGTTTCCTTTGTTGTAGATTAAATGACCATAAAAGTGTGGGTTTATTTTTAGATTCTCTATTCTGTTCTATTAATTTATGTGTCTATTTTTGTGCTAGAACCATATTGTTTTTTTTTTTTTTTTAAGATTTTATTTATTTATTTGACAGAGAGAGACACAGCGAGAGAGGGAACACTAGCAGGGGGAGTGGGAGAGGGAGAAGCAGGCTTCCCGCCGAGCAGGGAGCCCGATGCGGGGCTCGATCCCAGGACCCTGGGATCATGACCTGAGCTGAAGGCAGACGCTTAACGACTAAGCCACCCAGGCGCCCCAGAACCATATTGTTTTGATTACTACAGGTTTGTAGTATATCTTGAAAAATGGGATTGTGATACCTCCAGCTTTGCTTTTCATTCTCAAAATTAATTTATTTATTCAGGGTCTTTTGTGGTTCCATAAAAATTTAAGATTTTTTTTCTAGTTTTATAAAAATGTTGTTGGTATTTTGATAGGGATTGCATTAAATCTATACATTGCTCTGGATAGTATGGATATTTAAAAAATATTGGTTCTTCCAATCCAAGAGCATGGAATATCTTTCTATTTGTTTGTGTCATCTTCAATTTCTTTCATCAATGTTTTATAGTTTCCAGAGTACCAATTTTTTATGTCCTGGGGTAAGTTTTTTTCTTGGGTATTTTATTCCTTTTGGTGTAATTGTAAAAGGGACCATTTTCTTAATTTCTCTTTCTACTACTTCATTTTTAGTGTATAGAAATGCAACTGGTTTGTGTATATTAATTTTGTGTCCTGCAGCTTAACTGAGTTCATTTATCAGTTCTAGTAGTTTTTGGTGGAGTCTTTACAATTTTCTGTTTAGAGTATTATGTTATCTGCAAATAGTGAAATTTTACTTCTTCCTTATCAATTTGGATCTCTTTTTTTTTTTCTTTTTCTTGTCTGATTGCTGTGGCTAGGACTTCCAGTACTATTTTAAATAAAAGTGGTGAAAGTAGACATCCTTGTTTTTTCTTGATCTTAGAGAAAAAGCTTTCAGTGTTTCACCATTGATTATAATATTAGCTATGGGTTTTTCACATCTGGCCTTTATTATGTTGAGGTATGTTCCCTTGAAACCTACTTTGTTGAGAGTTTTTAATCATGAATGGATATTATACTTTGTCAAATGCTTTTTTGTCTATTGAGATGATTATATGTTTTTTATCCTTTCTTTTGTTAATGTGATGTATCACGTGGATTAATGTGCAAATACTGAATGACATTTCCATCCCTGGAATAAATCCCACTTGATCATGCTGAAGAATTTTTTGTTAAATATATTTTTGGATTTGATTTGCTAGTATTTTGTTGAAGATTTTTGCATCATATTTATCAGAGATGTTGGCCTGTAGTTTTGTTTGTTTATTTTATTTTTTTGTAGTATTTTTTTATCATTGTTGTTATTATTATTATTATGTTCAGTCTTTGCTTGGTTTTGGTGTCAGAGTAATGCTGACCTTGTAGAATGAATTTGGGAGCTTTCCTTCCTCTTCTATTTTTAAAAATAGTTTGAGAGGGCGCCTGGGTGGCTCAGATGGTTAAGCGTCTGCCTTCAGCTCAGGTCATGATCCCAGGGTCCTGGGATCGAGTCCCGCATCAGGCTCCCTGCTCCTTGGGAGCCTGCTTCTCCCTCTGCCTCTCTCTCTCTCTCTCTGTCTCTCATGAATAAATAAATAAAATCTTTAAAAAAAAAATTAAAAAAATTTTAAAAAAAATTAAAAAAAATAAAAATAGTTTGAGAATAATAGATATTAACTCTTCTTTAAATGTTTGGTAGAATTTACCTGTAAAGCCATCTGGTCCTGGATTTTTATTTGATGGGAGTTTTTTGTTTTTTTGTTGGTTTATTTATTACTGGTTCAATTTTATTGCTGGTAATTGGTCTGTTCAATTCTTTTTTTTTTTTTTTCTCTTTCTTTGTTTTGTTTTGTTTTTGTTTTTTCCTTTCTGATTTGGTTTTGGAAGGTTATGTTTCTAGGAATTTATCCATTTCTTCCAGGTTTCTAATTGGTTGGCATATAATTTTTCATAATATTCTCTTATAATCCTTCGTATTTCTGTGGCATTGGTTGTTATTTCTCCTCCTTCATTTTTGATTTTATTTTTTTGAATCCTCTCTCTCTCTTTTTATGAGTTTGACTAAAATATTTATCAACTTTGTTGATTTTTTCAAAGAAGTAGCTCCTGGATTCACTGATCTGTTCTATTTTTTTTTCTTTTTTGTCTCTATTAATGTATTTCTTTTCTAATCTTTATGATTTCCTTTCTTCTAGTAGCTTTGAGTTTGTTTTTATTTTTCTAGCCCTTTTAGGTATAAAATTAGATTGTTTATTTGAGATTTTTCTTGTTTCTTGAAGTAGGCCTATATTGCTATAGTCTTCCAACTTGGAACAGTTTTTGCTACAACCCAAAGATTTTGGACCATTGTATTTTCATTTTCATTTGTCTCCATGTATTTTTTTTATTTCCTCTTTGATTTCATGGTTGTCTTATTCATTGTTTAGTAGCATGTTATTTAGCCTCCATGCATTTGTGTTCTTTCCAGATTATTTTTTGTGATTGATTTCTAGTTTCATACTGTGTTGGTTGAAAAAGATGCATGCTATGATTTCAATCTTTTTGAATTTATTGAAACTTGTTTTATGGCCTAACATGCTCTATTCTGAATAATGTTCCATGTGCACTTGAAAAGAATATGTATCACACTGCTTTTGAGTGGAATGTTCTGAATATACTTGTTAGGTCCATCTGGTCTAGTGTGTCATTCAAAGCCACTATTTCTTTGTTGATTTTCTCTCTGGATGATCTATCTTTTGATGTAACAGGGGTGTTAAAATTCCCTACTATTATCGTATTAATGTCAATTGCTTCATTTATGTTTGTTAATAATTGCTTTACGTATTTAGGTGCTCCCAAGTTGAGTGCATAAATATTCAGTTATCATATCCTCTTGTTGGATTGCTCCTTTTATCATTATGTAGTGTTCTTTTTTTGTCTCTTGTTACAGTCTTTGTTTTAAAGTCTATTTTGTCCAATATAATTATTGCTACCCTGGCTTTCTTTTCATTTCCATTTGACATGCTACAATATTTCATATTAAGGAAGATAATTTATTGATTGTGAGAAGCAATATTGGGATGGATATTCTTCTGCAAATGTTGTCCAAAGAACTAGAATCATATTAATTGACCTGAATCCTAAATTTTTGGTTAAAGTAAAAAGGACATGAAAAAATGAACAAAATGTTTTATTCTGCCCTGGTACTCTGTGCATCTAATGTCTGTTAGCGTGTCACTCTAATAATGGATTATTCACTTCCTAATACAGGAAGTTCAATTTACCTTGAAATTATAACTATGCTGGCAGTTCTCTCTCTAAAAATATATAGAGAGAGTGCCATGTTCTCTGTTTCAAAATGGGCAAGATAATCATAAAAGTGCAATTAAATGAAAATATATGCAATAGGGCTCTTACTATTATATTGTATTCTAAGAATTTTGGATTCCTTGCAAAATATATGTCCTCCTGGCACATCTTGGTTTGTTATGCTTATATTCACTTTTAAAATTAGCAAAAGTCTCCTTTCACACCTATTGGATAAAAAAGTTTTTAATTACGTGCCTTACATTAGCACTGGCAAGATAATCTTCCCATTGCCTTTTCTTTCCTTCCCACGGTCTTCCCCTTTTCAAAGTAGTTCTTTTAGTAAGGTCTACCAGAGCTTCACCTGCTTCATTATTGTCTCCCTTTAGGGGCTCAAAATGCTTTCGTGGATTTTGTTTACACTGAGAATTGTTGGAATGGAATATAAGACACACAAGATTGTTAATTTTCTATTTGAATTCTCATAACACTCAAGCCCTAAAAAAAGATGGATTGTTTGACTATTTCTCCAGCTGTTTTCTCCAAGAAAACTTAATGTGTTACACAGGCTTCACCAGGAAAAGATATACAGGTGACAAATGACAGTGTTTGCCAACTGTTTAGCACATGTAACTCTTGCAGAAGTTCTTCCCATTTGCAGCAGGTGCATAACCGTGTTGTGTTGCTCAGGAACGGAATCTATTTTAAACATTGCCTGGAGAGGTTGGTCTGCTCTTGAAGCTCCTTCAAGAGTTGGCATTCAGAACAGGATCAATCAAGAAGGTTGCTGGCTCCATGCCTGAATCTTCTGTTATGTTTAGTTCAATTAGATTCAAATATACAAAACATGCCAGTGAGAAGAGAAGGTCAATCATTTGGAAATTATATTAACCATATCTTGGAGGTAATTTTTGCTGTGTCTAGTCTATCTTTACTATGAATACAAAAATTAAGGAGAACAATATAATAAACTTTTGCCATTATATGGAAAAATATGTTAGAATCAAGTCAGATACTTACATATAATAATAAGACATCCTTGGTGTTATAAACTGTCTTGCTCAGCATTCACAGAGTGAATTCTCTTTCTAAAGTCAATGTGTACCGTGTCATTATCATGCGTTGTAAAGTGTTTTTCCCTTAAATTTTTGGAAGACAAACTGAGATGTAAATGGGAAACAGTTTGGGCAGATCACTTGAAACATCAAACCACCAGCATTAATTTATTTGTTCAAACTCAGTATGCACCACTCTCTTTTGTTTTATTTTGTTATTCCTTTATTTTGTACTATCCCTATCCATTATTTATGCCTACTATCATTTATTCCAATATAGGAGTCTAAAAGTAGAGAAATATTACCAAAATTATATTTTACCAGAAGAGTTGATTTGAAGGAAGATTATATAAAATAACTTGTTTTTTAACTCAAAATATTGATCTGTTTTTGTTTATTATATATACTAATCATCACGTGATACAGCATGTTATGCTGATGTATTTTGACTTAGTGTATATGTATGCATTCATTTCTCCCATGATTTGTAAGTAAAGTTTTAGGTTTTAACAAACAGATTCAGGGCGCCTGGGTGGCTCAGTTGGTTAGGCGACTGCCTTCGGCTCAGGTCATGATCCTGGAGTCCTGGGATCGAGTCCCGCATCGGGCTCCCTGCTCGGCAGGGAGTCTGCTTCTCCCTCTGACCCTCCTCCCTCTCATGCTCTCTGTATCTCATTCTCTCTGTCTCAAATAAATAAATAAAAAATCTTTAAAAAAAAAA
>NW_027709560.1:0-333 GCF_054177405.1 Leptonychotes weddellii | reverse complement strand
GATGCGGGACTCGATCCCGGGACTCCAGGATCATGACCTGAGCCGAAGGCAGTCGCTTAACCAACTGAGCCACCCAGGCGCCCCTTAACTAAACATTTTTAAGCACAGCAGACAAACTAAATTTTTAGGTTTTTTTTTTTTTTTTTTTTAAGTTGGGTTTTGAACTTACGACCCTGAGATCATGACCAGAACTGAGATCAAGAGTTGAACACTTCACTGACTGAACCACCCAAGTGCCCCTAAATTTTTTAATTTATATAATGTTTTGGCATCATAATTGTATAATTGAATTACCATTCTACTTTCTGTTTCTATGAATTTGACTACTCCAAG
>NW_027709559.1:0-333 GCF_054177405.1 Leptonychotes weddellii | reverse complement strand
GAAAAACCCACAGCGAATATCATGCTCAATGGGGAAAAGCTGAGAGCCTTTCCCTTAAGATCAGGAACATGACAAGGATGCCCACTCTTGCCACTATTGTTCAACATAGTACCAGAAGTCCTAGCAACATCAATCAGACAACAAAAAGAAATAAAAGGCATTCAAATTGGCAAAGAAGAAGTCAAACTCTCTCTCTTTGCAGATGACATGATACTTTATGTGGAAAACACAAAAGACTCCACCCCCAAATTACCATAGCTCATACAGCAATTCAGTAATGTGGCAGGATACAAAATCAATGCACAGAAATCAGTTGCTTTCTTATTCACTAAC
>NW_027709558.1:0-333 GCF_054177405.1 Leptonychotes weddellii | reverse complement strand
CCTTGTAGAATATTTGCATTTATTGTTACTCTTTCCTGTTCATATTTAGGCTTTTCCTTTTTTTAAGGAGGGAAGAGGGGTTAAACTATGTGAAACTTCTTTTTCTTTTGGTTAAGTTGTTAGTATATTTTAAATAATGTTTTAATACTTTATGCTGCATTAAAAATACATTATTTCACACACACACACACACACACACACCATTGTTTCAGTGGGAGAGTCCTCAACAATACCTGGTCTTCAATTTTCCCTGAAAAGGAAGTTTGTTTGAATCATTTGATCTGGAAGTAAATACAGAAATATTTATTCCTCAAAAATACTTAACTGTAGGGG
>NW_027709557.1:0-333 GCF_054177405.1 Leptonychotes weddellii | reverse complement strand
AGTAGTAAATTTGAGACTATTCTTTAATACAGATATTTGTAGCTATAAATTTCCCTGTAAGCACTGCATTACCTGAATCCCCCAAGGCTTGTTAGATTCGATTTTTCGTGTTTATTTCATTCTTCAGTAATTCCTTTTAGCTCTCGCATTTTTCTTTTTCACTCATTTATTTAGGAGTCTGTTGTTTAATGTCCAAACTGTTCTTTTTAAAAATTAGACTTATCATTCTTTTGTAATTAACAACATATTGGATGATTTCAATCTTATTTATTGAAGCTTATTTCATGGTCTGACATAAGATCTATCCTGGAGAAATGTTCAATGATTTTTTTT
>NW_027709556.1:0-333 GCF_054177405.1 Leptonychotes weddellii | reverse complement strand
TTCTGACATTTTGAGGGTAAGAAATGTATACTTTCATATTTTCCCACTCAACAGTACAAGATGACATCAGAAGGGAGATTCTTATATCACATCTATTCTGCCAATATGGCCTACACCTAACTTCCTTCTCTCCAGTCCCCTCTCTCTCCAATGCATTACACTACTAGATGAATCTTCCTAATGTCCTACTTTATACCACGACTCTACTCACAAGCTTTCAGTGAGTCTCCACTGACCAAAATATAAATCAGAACTCCTTGAGAGCCTGGCACTCAAATCCAAATTTAACTCCAATATACAACTTACCTATTTCTTTTTCTACATGGAAATATT
>NW_027709555.1:0-333 GCF_054177405.1 Leptonychotes weddellii | reverse complement strand
TCTGCCTTTGGCTCAGGTCATGATCCCAGGGTCCTGGGATCGAGTCCCGCATCAGGCTCCCTGCTCCTGGGGAGCCTGCTTCTCCCTCTGCCTCTCTCTCTCTGTCTCTCATGAATAAATAAATAAAATCTTTAAAAAAAATAAAATAAAAAATAAAAATGGTGTTGGGAAAATTGAATATCCACATGCAAAACAATGAAATTGGACCCTTATCTCATGCCCCACACAAAAATCAATTCAAAATGGGTTGAAGACTTAAGCATAAGACCTGAGACTATAAAGCTCCTAGAAGAAAACATAGGGAAAAGCTTCATGACATTGGCCTTGGCAATC
>NW_027709554.1:0-333 GCF_054177405.1 Leptonychotes weddellii | reverse complement strand
GCAGGCAGAATCTGGGTAGTGAATACTTGATTGGCAAAACCTTGACCTTGGGTTCTACACTGGTTTCAACACTTATATTTCCAAGCATCGGTATCCTTTCTGGAAAGTGAGGGAAACAGTCTCTCCTTGCCTTCTAGAGAACATAGTGATCACGTATGTTCATGACTATTTTGCTGTTAAAATTTGAAATTTTTTTTTTTGGAATTTATCAAAAAATTTTGAGATACACACAGAATTATGAAACATAAATGTACAATTTAAAGAATATGAAGGTGCTCATCAAACTCAACACCCAAAGAACAAAGAATCCAATCAAGAAATGGGCAGAAGACA
>NW_027709553.1:0-333 GCF_054177405.1 Leptonychotes weddellii | reverse complement strand
CGGCCGTCCATCGCGCTGCGCTCGCGCTCGCTGGGCTCGGCCGGGCTGGGCGGGGCTGGGTTGAGGCGGGCGGGGAGGCGTGGCGGGAAGTGCGTGTGCGCGGGGGCGGGCCCGGGCCCTAGGGGCGTGGCCTGTCCGGGCTCCGCCCCCGAGGCCGGGTGGTCGCTAGGGCGCAGGCGCGAAAAGGCGGGGGCGGTGCACTAGAGCTAGGGTGAACGTGGGAACGACGGGCCCAATGGCCGCTCGAGGAGGCGGGGTCAGAATGTAGGGGCGGGGCCGCGGTTCCCACGGAGGGCGGTGGCCTGCCAGGGGCGGAGCCCCGGGCACCTGGTC
>NW_027709552.1:0-333 GCF_054177405.1 Leptonychotes weddellii | reverse complement strand
AAAACCTGTTGTGGATTTTTATTTGAGAGAGAGAGAGAGAGAGGGAGAGAGAGCAAGCAAGAGAGCCCAAGCAGGAGGAGAGGCAGAGGGAGAGGGAGAAGCAGGCTCCTGATGTGGGGCTTGATCCCAGGACCCCAAGATCATGACCTGAGCCAAAGGCAGATGCTTAACTGACTGAGCCACCCAGGAGCCCCCAAAACTGTTGTGGGACTTTGATTAGAATTGGATTGAATCAATTTGGGAGAGAATTAATAATTTAATATATCTTCTTCCTATCTATGAACATGGTATGTATCTCAATTTTTCTAGGTTTTTAGTATTTCTTTTTTTTTT
>NW_027709551.1:0-333 GCF_054177405.1 Leptonychotes weddellii | reverse complement strand
TCCTCCTTCTCCTCCTTCTTCTTCTGCTTTCGAATAGGACACATAGCACCACCAACTCCCAGAGTACTGTAAGGCCTAATCTCTTAATAAATTCCTTTTTCTGTATCACTCGTGGCAGTTCTTTTTCTCTGATTGAACCCTATTATAGAAGCTGATGTTGGACGTGGTTCTAGAAGAACAGAACCTTAAGGATTGGTATCCTGAATTGGCTCTGGATTTTCTGGAATTGGTTCTTGGATGTGATTAGATTTAAAGGCAGTAATAACCCTGTTTCCGTTGGTAAAAAGAGCACTTGCTTTTCATGGCATGCAGTGGCAAAAGAGTTACTTAAAT
>NW_027709550.1:0-5916 GCF_054177405.1 Leptonychotes weddellii | reverse complement strand
GGGGAAACTTATTTTGCCAAGTTTAAAACCAAATATAACCCCCCCAGAATTTGATATCCTGCTGGATGAATTTGTTACTGCCAACTAATAGAAAATTTCTACTTTTAGAGTGGAATGTTTGATGTCTACTTAGTGCTTTGAAACAGCAATTTATTTAAATATTAAAATAAAAAATTATAAACCTGATTAAAATTTTTAAATGTTCAGGAATATGTATAGAAATTCAAGTTGTTAAAATAAAAAGACACTGGATAATAGCCAGTGTTTTAAATACATAAATTGATTGATTGATTGATTGACAGAGAGAACTAGTATTATGTATGGTAAAGAAGCAAGCGAATGAAGCTATGATCTTATTTCACTTACTCCTAGGAAGTCCACAACTATTTCTACCTAACTAGATCTTTAAAATAAGCATACATGAGTATTGACTATTATCTGCAAATATTTATTGTAACACTTGAATAGAACTGTAGGTTAGCATGATGTATTTATTATTAGTGAATTGTATGTAGTATGGCATAATTTAATTAGAACTTAAAGTATGTATACCTAAAAGATTTTCCCATATTGCTATTTATTTATTTATTTTTATTTTATTTGACAGAGAGAGACACAGCGAGAGAGGGAACACAAGCAGGGGGAGTGGGAGAGGGAGAAGCAGGCTTCCCACCGAGCAGGGAGCCCGATGTGGGACTCGATCCCAGGACCCTGGGATCATGACCTGAGCCGAAGGCAGACGCTTAATGACTGAGCCACCCAGGCGCCCCTATCTCCTGTATTTCACATAGAAAGAAACGAACATGCTTTTTTTTTTTTTTAAAGATTTTATTTATTTATTTGACAGAGAGAGAGACAGCGAGAGGGGGGAACACAAGCAGGGGGAGTGGGAGGGGAGAAGCAGGCTTCCCGCGGAGCAGGGAGCCCGATGTGGGACTCGATCCCAGGACCCTGGGATCATGACCTGAGCCGAAGGCAGACGCTTAACGACTGAGCCACCCAGGTGCCCCTCCATATTGCTATTTCTAATTTAACTTACTACTGACAAGAACGGTTCCTGTAAGGATTAAATGAGATACTGTATTTGAAAAGTTTAACACACTCAGCCTAACATATTATAATCACTTTATTAATGCTAACTAATTTTTCTTAACTAAAAATCAAACATGAAAAAGGTATACATGGCAAGGGTTAGGAAAGAGTACAACTAACTCAGATTTGATTCAATGTATATTTATTGTTCATCTAATTTATGACATGCAACATGTTAAAATCTAAGATATGTTAAAAAAAGACTATATGGTTCTTGCCTTCAGGCCCATGTTTTGTTGTTGTTGTTGTTGTTGTTGTTGTTTTAAGTAGGCTCTTCATCCAAGGTGAGGCTTGAACTCCTGACCCTGAGATCAAGTATCAAATACTCTATGACTGAGCCAGACAGGCACCCCATGGTTCTTGCCTTCAAAGATTTCATTTCCATGGACACATTTTAATGAATAAAGAGAGTTCTGTGAGTTGAGTGCTAATGCAGTGATGTACAAGATCATATAACAACACTGAGCATGGAGCATCTACTTGTGACTGGGAAGACCAGGTAGATTTTCTAAGGAAAAGACAGTTAATTGGAGGTTTGAAGATTTCTGCCTGAATTCTCCAGACCCTGTAAGATATGATTTAGAGCACCCTAATGAATTCCAATTCCACAAACAGTCAGTTTTGAGTCCAATATATCTGTGGTTAAGTTTATTGTTGATATTGGGTATCCTGAACCCCAAATGGATAGTCTGTACATACTGAGGTGTTGAGAGGTGATGGGTAAAGGAGTGCACTATTTAATTACACAATAGCAATGCCCTTAAGGGGTGCCATTAAACTAAGATAGTATTTATTCCAGTTTTTTAGCATGGGGGTTATAGATCTGTCATGAGGCAGTGGAGGGATACTTTTTATAAGTTCACAAAGAAAGAGAAAATATTATTTCATGGTACTTCATGCATTGGCTTCCCTATTATATTGTGTTTCCTAAACCTTGATGTTTATTTAGAGCATATTTTGAAATGAGTTGAAAAAAGAAGGTACAGGTTGACATCCATGGATTTTTACATTTATGTATTTGGTTTTTAAGCAAATTTGTTCTAAAAATCCTTTACCGCTAGCTGGGGAATTGTAAATTGATTTAATTAGTGCAAACGATAATGCTAATGTGCGGGTAAGTCATTTACTTGTGAGTGAGAAGACTAGCCAACAACTGAGCATCTGTATTTTAACAATGCCTTTCTGATTTCTATTTTCATGAAATAATAAGGAAAAAAATGATTCAGGTGCATGTGTGTGTGTACATGAGGGAGAGAGAAAGAAAAAGAAAAAGGAGACAGAATGTGAAAGGAAAAAACCTTCCAAAGAAAATAAGTATTATCACTTTCTTATGTCTCTTTATTTTTAGGTCATTGACTTTTTCTTATCATAAAAATTCCCTATATATTCTGGAGACTAGTTCTTTATTAATTATGTATGTTGTAAATCTTTTCTATTCATCATACTTTCCTTTCTAAATTTCTTTTGTCGAGCAGTTGTTCTTAAATTTACTGTCATCTACTTTATCAACGTTTTGCTTTAAGGCTAGTGCTGTTACCTCATTTAAGAAATCCTTCCTTACCCTGAGATCATGAAGATAGTCTCTCTTATTATCTTTGAAAAGTTTTATAATTTTGCCTTTTTAAGGTCATTAACTTCCCTGGAATTGATTTTTGTATGTGGTATGAAGTCACCGTTCAAGAATCTTCTGGTAAAAAAAAAAAAGAATCTTCGGGCTAATTGGCTGTTTGGGTATATTGGTCCAAGACAATACTTGGGCCTGTTGCTGTCCTGGAAATCTCTGCCACATAGTCACAGAACCCAGAATCATTCCCATTGGTATTTAGGCCAGAGTGGACAACTTTCACCAGGCGGCATTAAACTACAGGCAGGACCTGGACAGACATAGATTGAATAGTCAGATTTCAGGAACTCCCAGCAGGAGCACCCTGGTTTTTTCCTTGTAATAATGTAACCTCTGATTTTACAAAGCTGAATTTTCAGACTGTTTTAATGGTGTTATGACAGGCTTTTACTATATTTTTAGAGTTTTGCGTCTATGTTTTTCTGATGAGATTAGTTTATGATTTTTCTTTTTCCATACTGTTCTTGTCATTTGTTGGTATTAAGATTTTTCTATAATAATAATGATGATGATGATGATAAACCCTTACAAAGTGCTTAATATGTGCCAGACTCTTATGAAAGCACTTTATATGCACTAACTCAATCTTTACAGTCACTTTATGAGGTGGGTTGCATTATCATTTCCATTTTATAGATGACAATAGTGATCCACAATCAGTTAAGTAACTTGCCAAGACAGGGATAGAAAACAATATAGCCTGCCTGGCATTGCTTATGAAAGATTACACTTGTGTCTTCCTTTTATGTTTGGTAGGGTACAACTCTTAAGGTCTCATTTCTTTGTGAGCCTGTTCACTATAGATTCAATGTATGCACTGATCAAAGAACTGCTAGTGGTTTCTTTTTCTTTTTGGACATTTTCTAGAAATGAACGTTTCAAATTTTTAAAATGTTTTAAGTTTACATAATTTTATAATCGTTTCAATTTTTTAAAATTTTTGCTTATTTTTAAAAAGATATTTATATATTTGAGGGGCGCCTGAGTGGCTCAGTCATTAAGGGTCTGCCTTCGGCTCAGGTCATGCTCCCAGGGTCCTGGGATGGAGCCACACATCAGGCTCCCTGATCGGCGGAAAGCCTGCTTCTTCCTCTCCCACTCCCCCTGCTTGTGTTCCCTCTCTCGCTGTCTCTCTCTCTGTCAAATAAATAAATAAAATCTTAAAAAATAAAGATATTTATATATTTGAGAGAGAGCACAAAGTGGGGAGGGGAGAGGGACAACTCTGCTGAATGTAGAGATGGATGTGGACTCAATCCCACATTGACCTGAGCCATAGGCAGATGGATAACCAACTGAGCCATCAAGTCACCCCAATCTTTTCAATTCTCATACCATTTGTGGTTAAGTGCCCACTCTCATTCTTAATGTGTTAATTTGTACCATCTCTCATTTCTGTGATGAAGTTTTTATATGTAGCCTATTTGTTATTAATTTTTCCATTGACACATGAGTTTTTTGAAATATGCTTATAAGTTTCCAAATATAGTATAATTTTTCCCTTTGATTATTAGCTTAAAACTTTACTACCTTGTGAAAAGAGATTATGGATCTTAAAATTTGTCTAAACTTTCTTCCTTGCCAGATTGTCATCAAGTTTGTAACTTTCCTTGAATATTAAAAAAATAGTGTTTTCTCCAACTGTTGGGTGCAGGGATCTGTTTTTATCCACTATTTAAAACTTGTTTATGCAATTTTGAGATCTTTTCTGTCTTTTTTCCTGTTGAATATACAAATTATGAGAAGAGGTATGTTAAAATCTGTCACTGTGACATTGGATTAATCTGTTTCTGCTAATAGTTCTGTCAAGTTTTGTCCTTATATATTTTGTGGATATGTTATCTGGTATATTCAAGTTTGTAATTTTTGCTTTACCCTGGAAAGTTGATATTTTTATTGTGATGGAGTTTTCCATTATATCCATAGCAATGCTTTTTGCCAGGAAGTTCATTTGTCTGATATTATAGCTGTGCCACCTTCACTTTTATTAATATGAACCTAGCATATCTTTTTATCAGTTCTTTACTTTCAAGCATTCTGTGACCCTATGTTTTAGTTGTAGGTTTCACTGGCAGGCTATATTGGATTTAGTTTTATAATTTTTTAATCCATTGTGATAAATGTTGACTTAGTTGTAACATCTTGTCCATTTTACATTTGCTATAATCAATAATATTTTAAAATCTTTTTCTACCATTTTATTTCATCCTTTTTATTTTCCCCAACTTTCTTTTCTTTCACTGTCCTTTCTTGCTTATTTTGAATTAATTTCTCTCTTTCCATATTGTTTGCTTGAATAAATGGTAATAAGATCTCTTTGGGAATGGACTGGAGGAATCATTAGAATATATTTGCATGGTATTTAAGAGTCCTTCCTAATGGGTACCTGGTGTCTCCAGGATTCTGGGTCTGAGAAGTGGTTCAAATTCAGAAATTGGGCAAGGGATGATCATTCTACGGAGAAGTTTCCACAGGCTCATGATCATTTATCCTTATTTTTCTTTTGATTATGAAAACTGAGCAATACCCTTTTTGGCTAGTTATCTGTCTTGTCTCTAAGAACCTTTGATTTCCATTCAGACCTTTCTGCTATTTATAATAAATATGATATTTTTGATAAATATGCTCACCTTGCTTCTGCCCTTCAGTCAGTATCACCTGGACTCTATTCATTCAGGATCTTATCATCATTATTTCAGTGTTTCAGATCTCTAAGAAACCTGGCTATAAATTATAGCTACTACTGAGCTTCTCAACAATGCTGATGCCTTTTTACCTTTTACCATGTCAATAAGTGGAGCTTTCTCATGGAACATATGGTTGGTGAGTTTGTTTCTTTCCTTCTTTCTTTTTTTTTATTATTATGTTATGTTAATCACCATACATTACATCATTAGTTTTGGTGTAGTGTTCCATGATTCATTGTTTGTGTATAACACCCAGTGCTCCATGCAGAACGTGCCCTCTTTGATACCTATCATCAGGCTAAGCCATCCTCCCACCCCCCTCCCCTCTAGAACCCTTAGTTTGTTTTTCAGAGTCCATAGTCTCTCATGGTTCGTCTCCCCCTCCGATTTCTCCCCCTTCTTTCTTCCCCTCCCACTATCTTCTTCTTCTTCTTCTTTTTTTTTTTTTTTAACATATAATGTATTATTTGTTTCAGAGGTACAGGTCTGTTATTCAACAGTCTTCCACAATTC
>NW_027709549.1:0-333 GCF_054177405.1 Leptonychotes weddellii | reverse complement strand
GCTTCTCCCTCTGACCCTCTCCCCTCTCATGCTGTTTCTCTCTCTCTCAAATAAAGAAATAAATAAAATCTTAAAAAAATAATAAAGGAAAGAAAGAAAGTGTCCTGACTTCTGACTATTCAGAAGTCACAGCTACTATATGTTAAAACTTGAGAGAGGGAAGCCTGAATTTTTCTGAAAAGCAAAATCCTGCTGGAGGACTTGTTTAAAAGCGGAGCATTGGGCCCTCACCCCTGGAGTTTCTCATTCTGTAGGTCCTGGGTAGGGCCTGAAATTTGCATTTCTCACAGGTTCCCAGGTGTTCCCAGTGCAGCTTGTCCCAGGTCCACACTT
>NW_027709548.1:0-333 GCF_054177405.1 Leptonychotes weddellii | reverse complement strand
GGATGCCTTTTATTTCTTTTTCTTATCTGATTGCTGTAGCCAGGACTTCCAGTACTATATTGAATGAAAATGGTGAGAGTGGACACCTTTGTCTTGTTCCTTATCTTGGGGGAAAAGCTCTCAGTTTTTCACCATTGAGTATGATGTTAGCTGTGGGTTTTTCATATGTGGACTTCATTAAGTTGAGGTATGTTCCCTCCAAATCTACTTTGTTGAGGGTTTTTATTATGAATGGTAGTTGTACTTTGTCAAATGCTTGTTCTGTATCTATTGAAATGATCATATGGGTTTTTTTTTTCCTTTCTCTTGTTAATGTAATGTATCACATTGATT
>NW_027709547.1:0-333 GCF_054177405.1 Leptonychotes weddellii | reverse complement strand
GCATCGGGCTCCCTGCTCGGCAGGGAGTCTGCTTCTCCCTCTGACCCTCCCCCCTCTCATGTGCTCTCTCTCATTCTCTCTCTCTCAAATAAATAAATAAAATCTTTAAAAAAAATAAAAAATAATAAAAAATTAAAAAATAAAAAAAAAAAAAGAAGCACTAAGATGGACCTCCCAGGAGCAAACAAGTCAATATGTGAATGAGAAAGACTGATTTGCAGATACTCTCATAGCCTGGGTAGGACATCCCACTACATGAAGGAAAATGTCACTCTCTGCCATGGCCTGGCCCCTGAATTTCTCTCTGACCGCACAGCATATACTCTCAGCTTG
>NW_027709546.1:0-333 GCF_054177405.1 Leptonychotes weddellii | reverse complement strand
TCTAGAACTAATGATGTAATGTATGGGAATTAACATAAGAATAAAAAAAAAAAAGGAAACTTTGGGTTCTATTTACATTGTTTATTTTTGCAGGCAATTATCCTGTTTGCTTTATCATTCAGTTCCTGGTCTACTTTGTGGGCTATTGTTTCAAGTACAATTGAATTCTCTGCTTAGTTTATCTGGTGCAGTTAAAGCTATTAATGCTCCCTGCATCTTCTGCCCATGTAGAGAAAAAGATTTCCCCCAGGAGGACCATCCTGATGTTTCAATGTAGGGGAAGGGACTCTTAGGTCCACAGGATGACAAAGCTTTCTGATCTGAGATACTTGC
>NW_027709545.1:0-333 GCF_054177405.1 Leptonychotes weddellii | reverse complement strand
GATGTCTGGTGCTTTTTACTCCAACATCTTCCTATCACCCCTATTTTCAGATGAAGACACTGGGATTCCAGAAGGAATTTTCTCCATCATAGAAAGAGAGGGTAGACCAAGGCTTGAAACCCAGACAGAGGCAGGCCTCATGCTTTTAACCTTATAGTCCTCCAGTGTTCTAGGAGATACTTGTAAAACCTTTAGCAGGGTGTCTGACACATAGTAAACACTCAGTGAATGTTAGTTGTTGCTACTCTTGCTTTGTGGTTGCTATTATTATGCTTGTATCTGATCTCCTTGCAACACACCCTCTGCTCCAGGCAGCTCAGCCTTGCTATCTCG
>NW_027709544.1:0-333 GCF_054177405.1 Leptonychotes weddellii | reverse complement strand
AAAAAAAAAAAAAACAACAAAAAAGGTTTGCTGAGCCAGAGATTTTTCCTCGGGTGCTTCACCTTCGTTCCCAGATGAGTGTCCTCACCCCCCGTCACCGCAATCCCTTATGTTTGGATTTTCTCAATCCCAAACTTGCTAAGAGCTGTTTCTTCTTAATAAGTTATTTCTTCCTTAAATAAGATGTGAAAACAGTTGCCTTCAAAAGTCCCCCTCATGATTGAATAATGCCTGTGACTGTGGTCTCCTAAGTATTTTTACTTCCAACTGTTCTAAGAATGTCCTAGCAGGACAATTTCATAATAAATAACTGCCTTTGTAAAACATAACATA
>NW_027709543.1:0-333 GCF_054177405.1 Leptonychotes weddellii | reverse complement strand
TTGGAAACAGATAGTGGACATGGCTGCACTATGACGTGAATGTACTTAATACCACAGAACTGTACACTTAAAAATGGTTAGGGTGGTAAATTTTGTGTTATGTTATTTTACCACAATTAAAAAAATAATAAAAAGAACAATTAAAAAAAAAAAAGTCATGGAAAGCTTTGAAATCAGAATGGCCAGAGTAAGGCATTGACGGTGTCTCCAGGGCTGTCTGGAGAAATACCTGCTTTCACCTTAGGGCTGGTATAGTTTCTTGAATCTACTGAGTATGTGTCCAGATGTCACAGAGTGAAGACAAACCATGGACACATATAGGAAACTGTGTAG
>NW_027709542.1:0-333 GCF_054177405.1 Leptonychotes weddellii | reverse complement strand
TAGCTTTCGGAGATGTATCTTGAAAGAAGTTGCTGTGGCCGATGTCAAAGAGGTTACTGCCTATGTTCTCCTCTAGGATTTTGATGGATTCCTGTCTCACATTGAGGTCTTTCATCCATTTTGAGTTTATCTTTGTGTATGGTGTTAGAGAATGGTCAAGTTTCATTCTCTGCATGTGGCTGTCCAATTTTCCCAGCACTATTTATTGAAGAGACTGTCTTTTTTCCATTGGATATTTTTTCCTGCTTTGTCGAAGATTATTTGACCATAGAATTGAGGGTCCATATCTGGGCTCTCTATTCTGTTCCATTGCTCTATATGTCTGTTTTTGTG
>NW_027709541.1:0-333 GCF_054177405.1 Leptonychotes weddellii | reverse complement strand
TTCCAGTCTCCATGTGGACCTGGATGCCTTCATACTTCCCTTGTGGTTTGTGGCTAAATTTCAATAGATGAGCCTGGAGTGGAAGGACCACAGGAAGTCTGAGGACAGCTAGATGCCTGGGAAGGCTGAGAGGAAAGGCTGGGCTTTGCCAGAACAAAATGTTGGGTGGGGGACGAGTGTGTGGGTGCAGCAGCGACCTGAGTGAAGGAGGAACTGCTGGAACAGAAGGGCATGAGGCTGGAGAGGGGGCCACTCACAGAGGTCCTGAATGGCGGGCTGAGGGGCTAGACCAGAAACTGTGGGTGGTGAGGAGCCAGGGAATGTGTGAGCTAG
>NW_027709540.1:0-333 GCF_054177405.1 Leptonychotes weddellii | reverse complement strand
CTTCTCAGAATACACCTGAGTTCTCGTTCCCCTAGCTAGAGATTTCAAAATCCAAGCTCGGGAAATCAGAGAATTGTGAAAGGGCTCCCTTGGCACCCGAGTGTGAAAAGCAGCCTGTAGAGTGAGGTTCTTCCCTGTCCCACAGCTGAGGACCAAGAGGCCCCACGTACCCCACATCCTAGGGAGAGCATCCAAGAAGCAGCCAGATCGCGTGAGCCCCAGGGCTGACGACGAGGTAGCAGGGCAGGCCTGTGGGATCAGCACCGCCTGGTCACATCCCCCCCCGGACCCTGTAGAAGAGGCCCGGGCAGGAAGAGAAGGGGCCCTCGGGCA
>NW_027709539.1:0-5917 GCF_054177405.1 Leptonychotes weddellii | reverse complement strand
AAAAAAAAAATGTAAATTATTTTTCGACACTTTCTTAACATTGTGAAAATTACATAAGAGAAGATTTGCTATGATCATATAAAATACAACAAAAATTATACACAAGTTCTCTAAGATCAGGGACTGTGACTTGTCAGTTTGATGCCCAAGATCTAGCAGAGTGGTTTTTGCAAGATGTTCAAATAATAACTGACGAAAGTTGACTTATTACTGGTATGTAAAATATAAACTAACAAGATAATAAAAGAATGATAGAATAAATGACAGAAGAGAATAATAAGATAATAATAGGATGATAAGTTATAGAATTATAAAAAGAAAATAATAGAATAAATAGAATAATTGGTAAATGAATATAATAAATTGAATAATAAATAATAGAATCATAAGTGAATACAAGTATCCCTCACTTTTCAAAAATTCACGGTTATACCACTTCACTTTTATGAAAGACATATATTTGGTTTTTGGGGAGTTTTCTTGTTTTGTTTTGTTTTTAAAGATTTTATTTATTTGACAGAGAAAGACACCACGAGAGAGGGAACACAAGCAGGGGGAGTGGGGGAGGGAGAAGCAGGCCTCCTGCGGAGCTCCATCCCAGGACCCTGGGATCATGACCTGAGCCAAAGGCAGACGCTTAATGACTGAGCCACCCAGGCGCTGCGAAAGACATATATTTGTACCTGATTTTGCTAACCGAGAGAAATCCAAAGAGGATTTCGCTTTTACAAAAGCATGAAGGGAAAGAGAGATCTGTATCAAAAAATATATATATATATACAGTGAGAAGCACAAAATTAAAAAAAAAAAAATTTAAACCTTAATAAAACATGGACAAAATCCATTCCAACCCCCAGGGGACTCTGCAGCAGCCAGCCAAGGGACTCCAGATTTGGACAACACGATTTCAATCTTGTCCTAGCTGCAGTTTGGCGCCACCTGCTGGCAGCTGTCTTCTCTGTCCAAAATTAAGAGAGGATTCTGGGACCAGCCAACTTCCAAGAAAGCGGTAGTTCCAGGAATCCACAGCCTGTTTAACTGGCCTGACTCATCCTCAGCCTCCTATTCCCCAAACTCCCCTTCCCTAAACACTGCCCCCATCTCCTCATCTCACCCAAGAAGATAAGAACTTTAGCCCACCTTCTTGGAGGCTGGATGCAGAAGGGGCACCAACAGCCAATCACTTTATGTCTAAATTTTCAGCAATGCCACAAGGTACCAGGGGTTTTCACTGTCCTTGTCATATATGACATATATGACTGATGTCCCCAGTATGTAAATTCATGAACAGATCCATAAATAAAAGATAACCATCGTGCTAAGAAATGGATACATGATACACATAAGCAATTCATAAACTATGAATGGCCAACAAACATTACAAAGTGACTCAGGCCCAACATCTCTCGTATTCAAAGAAAGACATCAAAACAGGTCTGTTTTGTTTAATGATAATACCCATTTTAGTGGGGCGCCTGGGTGGCTCAGTTGGTTAAGCGACTGCCTTCGGCTCAGGTCATGATCCTGGAGTCCCGGGATCGAGTCCCACATCGGGCTCCCTGCTCGGCAGGGAGTCTGCTTCTCCCTCTGACCCTCCCCCCTCTCATGCTCTCTCTCTCTCTCTCTCTCATTCTCTCTCAAATAAATAAATAAAATCTTTAAAAAAAAAAAAATACCCATTTTAGCAACGGTGTAGGGAAAAGGCACCGCTAGATGGAGTGGAAATTAGCAACAATTCAGCAACAGGTATCAAAAGCCCTTCAGAAAAGAGTATGTTCTTAGAACCTGCAGTTCCATTCCTAGGACAGTTATTTATTATATGCCCATCCTTCTAGCAGTGTCTTATCATACTGAAAAACCAGACATAATAAAATATCCCACAACAAAGAATCAATAGACTTGTTACCAAACACATATCAAGGTCCATTGAAGGAGTGTCATGCAGCCAATAAGAATGTTCGAGTTGGTCTGCTGGCCTGAAAAGATGTCAGTCATCTCTTAAGAAAAATGAAAAATAGAGTTTCAAGACAATAAATACAGTATCATCTACTTTTGTAAGAAAATAATTTTTCACAAATTACATACATGCTTATTAAAAAACTGGAAGAATGTACATCAAAATGTGAACAGTGGCTGTTTGTGGGTAGTGAAAATGTGAGTGATCTTTATTTTCTGCTACATGTTTATATGCATTTTCCAATTTTTCTGAAAAAAACATGTACTACTTGTACAATTTTAAAATCTTTTTTTTTAAAGATTTTATTTATTTATTTGACAGAGAGAGACACAGCGAGAGAGGGAACACAAGCAGGGGGAGTGGGAGAGGGAGAAGCAGGCTTCCCACTGAGCAGGGAGCCCGATGTGGGACTTGATCCCAGGACCCTGGGATCATGACCTGAGCAGAAGGCAGATGCTTAACGACTGAGCCACCCAGGCGCTCCTGAAATAAATTTTTGAATAGGATTAAGAGTGAGCATCTTTTTCTTTTTTTTTTAAATAAGGGCCAATTCAGGAAAAGTAAAAATATTTATAGACTTTTTTCTTTTCTTTTCTTTTCTTTTTAAGATTTTATTTATTTATTTGAGAGAGAGAATGAAAGAGAGAGAGCACAAGAGGGGGGAGGGGCAGAGGGAGAAGCAGGCTCCCCGCCGAGCAGGGAGCCCGATGCGGGACTCGATCCAGGGACTCCAGGATCATGACCTGAGCCGAAGGCAGTTGCTTAACCGACTGAGCCACCCAGGCGCCCAATTTTAAAATCTTTAAAGAAAAACTGTCTGTATGTTTAAGTGTTTTTGCAATGAATATGCTCCTTTTTTATTTTATTTAATTATTCTTTTTAGAGAGATCATGCAAGCCAAGAGGGATGGTGGGCAGAGGGGCAGAGGAAGAGAGAGAATCTTAAGCAGGCTCCACCCCCAGCACAGAGCCCGATGCGGGACTCCCTTGACATCATGACCTGAGCCAAAATCAAGAGTCAGATGTTTAACCAACTGAACCACCCAGGTGCCCCTCCTTTTTTTAATTTTAAGGAAAAATAAAAGAACAGCTAAGTGGTAAGTAAGTGGTAGAAACTATTAGAACAAAAGAAGGAAGAAGCATGTGGGGAGATGGGGGAGCTGGTAAATTAGGAGTTAGTAAGGGGGGGCAAGAAAAGTGTTCAAGAAGAGGCAGGCCTTGAAAGGTAGTAAAATTTGGAAACACAGGAGCGCCTGGATGGCTCAGTCGGTGAAGCATCTGCCTTTGGCTCAGGTCATGATCTCAGGGTTCTGGGATCAAGCCCCACATCAGGCTCACTGCTCAGCAGGGAGCCTCCCTTTCCCGCTCCCTCTGTTTGTGCGCTCTCTCTCTCTCTGTCAAACAAATAAATAAAATCTTAAAAAAAAATTTTTGGATACACAGAGAGAAGAAAATAGGGCATAGTCTAGGTCCTTGGCTCTAGGACTAATCACGTCAAAGTGCTTCTAGAAACAATCAGTCACCTACAGTGAGTAAGTCACTGGCTAGTACATAAACATTAGCCCTTTTTAGAAATACGTGTGTCTCTCTATAGCCTGGGCTTACTTTGGAAGGAACACAGGCTTACTTAGCACCCTTCAACCAACGTTCCCTGGGCACCCAGTTTCTCTGTCTTCCTCCAGGGTACAGACACCAGAGAAGAACAATTATTTTCTGGGACCTGCTCCTCATTCAATATAGGTCCCATATCGGAGCAAAATTCCATCTTTTTCCCCTCCCTGGAAAGATCTGGCTTCATAACCTGTGTTCCTGCAAACCCACTATGTGGGTTCCCTCCATGTTCCCACCCTGTGGGGGCCACCTGGGCCCTAACACCACAGCCAACCCTCCCAAGCCTGGCTCAAACCTGTGAGCTATCTACTCAGACTTGCCTTATCCCATGAGCCTTTCTCATTCCAGGCCACAGCTCTGCCCTGGTTTCCAGACACCCCTGCTTTCCTGGGGTGAGCCCTGTGCCCCTTTTCCCCCAGCATGCCTCGGGGCCAGTACAGATGGGCTGTCTGCCTGAGCCTGCGCCAGTCCCTGTCCCTGGAATGAGCCTTGAAGGGACTGGTCTCATGGGCACTGAGATCACTCACAGAGTAGTAATAATTTGGCTAAGTACTAAAAAGTTCTCCAAGTGTGTTGCCATTGATTAGTATATGGTATTCTCTTCTAATTATTTTAATCTTTTCTGTACTACAGTTGTGTTTCCTATCTCATTTCCAATCTTGTGTATTTCGAATCCTTCTCTCTTTGCTTTAACCAGGCTCACAAAGAGGTTGGTCTATTTTGACCAAGAGCTCACAGTAGCCCATTTCTTACCCTCCGCTTTGTCTTGACCGAACTCTAGTTAGGCTTCTCTCTTCCCTAGTTTTGTGTAGGAAAAAGAGAAGCCAACTAGAATCGGTCGATAGATTGGAGAACAGTGCCTTGGAAGAATTCCTCCTCAGCATTCTCTTCCTCAGTCAGCTGCCTTTATCAGGCCTTCCCTCAGGGGCCAGTTAAGGAGGGCCTCTAATTCAGATGAATTAAGTCTATTCTATCCTCTAATTTGGCACAATTTCTACCAAATAAGCAGTACTCTCAAGCCACTTCTCAAGTACAAGTGCTGAACTTTTGCAGCCTACACATGAGTAACAAAAATCCCTCCTCATTTGTAATATAAAACATTTCCTAAATCTGACCAAGAAGTAACTGACTAAACCAAATTGCTAAATATGAGCGTTTGAAGATAACTTGAAAATTATATAGTCCAGTAGAACAGTTTTACAGATGGGGGAAACTGTGGCCTCATCTAGAGACAGCCAAAGAACTAGAATTTGAGAACAATTCTTATAAAATTTTGCTACAGTCCTGGTGGAAAGAAAGAGGTCAGGGGACATGAACAGGTAAAGATTTCTCCTGAGCCCATGAGATCAAATATCATCCATTCCTTTGCTATGAAACAATTATTTTACCACTGGGATTCCTTAACTGGAGGTGTGCAGCCTTCCAGAGATCAGAAGGCCAGAGGAGACTGAGGACAGAGAGACAGAGAGACAGAGAGGAGAATGCCCAGCGGGTTGACTTCATTGTGGCGAGAGACACGGGAGACTGAGCCTTGCTGCTTATGTTACAGTCTGGGTTATATATGTCTGTGGGTTCTCTGAATAGAAAGATATTGTCTCTCTGGCATGAAGAAAGGTCCAAAGGACCTTTCAAGCAAAAATGATCTATAAACTCTGCCTTATTTCAATCTGTATTGGCTCTGGACCCTGGAGGACAGAAGTCCCTCAGCCCCTACAGAGTCACTTGCCCATTCTTTTAACTCTCCATCTACTGACTAAACGATCTTCAGGAAAACTAGAAAACTGAGCTGTTTGAAGAGATTCTAGAGCATTCAATCTCAGCAAGTACTAAACTGAGTCATTTTCTCCCCAGATCAAAACGTGGCAACATGGTGTCACCAAACAAGCTGGTGGAGAAGGCAGAGCCCAGACATCGGGGGTTCACTCTGTTTCTTTTAAAGGATCTTATATTGAACAACTCCTGGATGCCTGGCGCTGAAGCTGGCATCTCTGAACATTATGTTTCACTGGAAACTCACCAGATTCTTGAAGCTTTCATTTTACAAATGGAAGAAATGGCAAGAATTAATCTGTGAGCTTTGGCAAGTCATTATTTCAAATAAAGAGAATGAGTATTAAATTTGGAGGATGTCTCAAAACAATGGGGACCAGTGTTTACTAAAGAATTCTAACACTTGAGGCAAGAACAGAATTGTATTTATGTATGCGATTAAAACCCTTCAATCCGCTAAAAACCAATGTTCTAGAGTTTGCAAATCATAGAATTAAGAGGAGTCTGTTTGATAGGTTTACCCATTTAAAAGGAAATGCCCATAGAGCCATAGAAAGAATGTATTAAAAATGCATGTAAG
>NW_027709538.1:0-333 GCF_054177405.1 Leptonychotes weddellii | reverse complement strand
GCCAAAAGCCTCTTCACGGTGGCTGTTTTCTCCGGTTACCCTCTTGCTGAACTTGGCCTTCAGAATTACCTTCGCTTCTCTTTTAAAGTGCAATGTCCATGAGCGCAGGCGCAAGCCGCGTGGGCATTGCACTACCTGGGGATGGGGGGCCATTCGGCCATGAAAAGCTCCGGTTGCCCCCCTCCGCCCCCCCATTCCTATCAACCCCACGGATGCAGTCGGATGACTTTCTCATGTCCTCCGGCCGCGGCGCTGGGGCACGGTAGAAACAACTAGCCCCAAGTATGTTTAGAATTGATAGCTCTAAGAGCAGGCTTGGTCTGCGTTTTCAGT
>NW_027709537.1:0-333 GCF_054177405.1 Leptonychotes weddellii | reverse complement strand
TGCCAGGAAGGAGAAGAGAGAAGGGTCAGGGAAAAATTTATAGCTGGTGCCAACTGAGATGAGCTTTGTGAGGTATTCAGGACTCCTTCCTCTTCCTCTCCCTCTTCTCCTTCCTTCTCCTCCTCTTCTTCTTTCTGTAGACTTTATTTTTTAGAGTAGTTTTAGATTCACAGCAAAACAAGGCAGAAAGTACAGAGTTCCCATATGTCCCTCTGCCTCCCTACCACACACACAACCTCTCCCACTCTCAATATCCAGAACCAGCATGGGGCATTTATTACAGTCTGTGGACCTACAATGACACACATCATTCTCACTCAAAGTCATAGTTTA
>NW_027709536.1:0-333 GCF_054177405.1 Leptonychotes weddellii | reverse complement strand
GCTTGGGAGGGAGGGTGCTGACCCCATGCTCCCCCTCCAGTGGCGGCTGGGCCTGGAGGGAAGGGGCCTCGGGCGCCCTCTGCTGGCCTGGTGCCTCCAGAAGGAAGGAGGTGGCGGCGGCCGCAGGGATCCGCAGCTCCTCCTCCTGGGCCCCGGGCCTGGCTCAGTGGGTGCGAGTGTCGGCGAGTGCGTCTGTGGGTGCCTGTGTGTGGCATGCATGCGTGTGCATCTCTGTGTCTGTGTGGGCGCCGATCAATGTGTGTTGGTACGTGTGCACATCTGTGTTTGTATTTGTGCAGATATGTGTGAGTGTCGGAGTCAGCCTGAGTGTGC
>NW_027709535.1:0-333 GCF_054177405.1 Leptonychotes weddellii | reverse complement strand
CAGATCCTTGTGGTGCGCTCCTGTGCCGCTCCTCCCAGGGGAGGAAGGTGAGTCTCCCCAGGTCTACTGCTTATTGGGTCCCTGCTGGAAGCAGTGGCCCGACTGTGCCTCGGATCACTGTTTATGGCAACCCCGAGCTAAGACCCCGCTCCTCGGCTCCATCTCTGCAGCCAGCTTCCCCGCTCCAATACCAGGGAGCTCTACCACACTCAGGCACCCCTGGTCTTTCTGTGACCCCGAGGGTCCTGAGACCACACTGTCCCAGTGAGTGTTCCACCCCCTGCTTAACCACTGGAGCGACGTCCCCCAGTGGAGCCAACTTCTTTCTGATTT
>NW_027709534.1:0-333 GCF_054177405.1 Leptonychotes weddellii | reverse complement strand
AAAAAAAATGATAATGTGAAATAGTAGTAAATGCCAGTTTTTGTAGCTCTCCAGCTCCCTGCAGTGACTGGATTTGGGCCATATGAGAATAATTTCTACTGTGAGATCAATATGGAAACGGAGAGAGAAACTTGATAAGCTATTCCTAGCCTGGTGATTTAGGAGTTAAACTTGAGAGCCGACACCCCAGCATTTGGTAATCCTCCCACCCATACAGTACTTGGCTCTAAATCTGTGAAGTAGCCTCCTTCCGGAAGTCTGGTTTTCTCATAATACCATAATTGGTTAAGTATGTATGATGGTGAATTTAACAACTAAGTCCCTTGATTTTCA
>NW_027709533.1:0-333 GCF_054177405.1 Leptonychotes weddellii | reverse complement strand
ACTCTTTTCTGGACATTTATCAAGTAGCTGAGACAAAGATGAAAAACCAGTCAAACTGTCTTCTTGCATGATTGTGTGTGTTTGTTACTGGGACGACCTTTCAGCTGTGTTGCCTCCCTCTGGTGGTGGCTTTGTGTACATGAACCTGGGTGGCACTGAGTAAGGCTGTAGATTGCTTTTCTTAATAAAAAGAAAGAAAGAAACAAACAAACAAAAAGTCATCATGTTCTGATGTGTGTGTGTGTGTGTGTGTGTGTGTGTGTTTGTCGGGGGTGGGGGAGAAGATCTTTTCTTTAAACAAAGAATTAAGTGGTTGAAATTGATTGACAGCAT
>NW_027709532.1:0-333 GCF_054177405.1 Leptonychotes weddellii | reverse complement strand
GGAAGAGAGAGGTGTGGGTTTCAGGGAAGAGGAATTGGGATTGAGAGAACTGGATGGGTACAGAAGGAAGAAAAATGTGTTTGTGGTAGACTGAGAACTTTGATACATTCGCTCTGAATTTCTGGTGACTATGTTCAACTGCATCATAAATAGGAAACCCAAGGGTTAGTGCTTGTCATATTTGAAATAAAAAAAAAAAAGTAAATCAATGTTAAATTCACAACTGTACCAATGTTAGTGGTTCTAGTAAAAATAGTCTATGTTGACTTATGAGTTGGTCTGTGTGCTGAGGTTGGCTAGCTGGTCTATGCATCTTGTATTAATCAGTCTTTT
>NW_027709531.1:0-333 GCF_054177405.1 Leptonychotes weddellii | reverse complement strand
TTTTTTTTTTAAAGATTTTATTTATTTGACAGAGAGAGAACAAGTAGGCAGAGAGGCAGGCAGAGGGAGAGGGAGAAGCAGGCTCCCTGCCAAGCAGGGAGCTCAATGCGGGGCTCGATCCCAGGACCCTGGGATCATAACCTGAGCCGAAGGCAGCCGCTTAACTGACTGAGCCACCCAGGCGCCCCAAATACATTTTTTTTTTTAAGATTTTAATTTTAAGTAATCTCTGTACCCAGCGTGGGGCTCGAACTCACAACCTGGAGATCAAGTCACACACTCCACTGACTGAACCAGTCAGGTGCCCCTTAAAGACCTTTTTTTTTTTTTTTT
>NW_027709530.1:0-333 GCF_054177405.1 Leptonychotes weddellii | reverse complement strand
GGGTGCGGAGGGAACAGAGTAGGGATGTGGCCAGAGCAGAGTGGGGGTGGCCAGAGCAGAGTGGGGGCGGCAGGAGCAGAGTGGGGGCAGCAGGAGCAGAGTGGGGGCGGCCGGAACAGAGTGAGGGCAGGCCGGGCGTGGGAAGCGCTTGGCCTGCTCTCCGAGGGTTGCTGTGCTGGGAGTGCTCCAGGTCCACAGGATCTGTGTTGACAGCAGAGTGGGGGGCTAGGGGATGATGGTGGCAGCAGGAAGAGTCAGATTCTGGATGTGTTTTGAAGGGGAGTCAAAGGAGATTCGAGGCCTTTGGCCTGAGCATGGTGGGAAGGTCACCCC
>NW_027709529.1:0-333 GCF_054177405.1 Leptonychotes weddellii | reverse complement strand
CTGAGGGTCCTGAGACCATACTGTCCCAGCAAGGGTTCCACCCCCTGCTTAGCCACTGGAGCGACGTCCCTCAGCGGAGCCAACTTCTAAAAGTTCCCATTTTGTGCTCTGCTGTTCTAGCACTTGCGGGTAGTGGCTGATGGAGGCTCCCTCCCCCCCAGGTCTATCTTCCCAAATATCGCTTCAGATTCACTTCTCCCTACGTCCTACCTTCCAGAAAGTGGTCGCTTTTCTGTTCAGAGAGTTGCTGCTATTCTTTTCTTCGATCTCCTGTTGAGTTTGTAGGTGTTCAGAATGGTTTGATCCCTATCTAGCTGAATTCCTGGGACCAGA
>NW_027709528.1:0-5917 GCF_054177405.1 Leptonychotes weddellii | reverse complement strand
GAGGTGGTATCTCATTGAGGTTTTGATTTGGATTTCTCTGATGCCGAGTGATGTTGAGCACTTTTTCATGTGTCTTTTGGCCATTTGGATGTCTTCTTTGCAGAAATGTCTGTTCATGTGTTCTGCCCATTTCTTGATTGGATTATTTGTTCTTTGGGTGTAGAGTTTGATAAGTTCTTTATAGATTTGGATACTAGCCCTTTATCTGATATGTCATTTGCAAACATCTTCTCCCATTCTGTTGGTTGTCTTTTGGTTTTGTTGACTGTTTCCTTTGCTGGGCAAAAGCTTTTTATCTTGATGAAGTTCCAATAGCTCATTTTTGCCCTTGCTTCCCTTGCCTTTGGCGATGCATCTAGGAAGAAGTTTCTGTGGCTGAGGTTGAAGAGGTTGCTGCCTCTGTTCTCCTCTAGGATTTTGATGGATTCCTGTCTCACATTTAGGTCTTTCATCCATTTTGAGTTTATTTTTGTGTATGGTGTAAGGAAATGGTCTAGTTTCATTCTTCTGCATGTGGCTGTCCAATTTTCCCAACACCATTTGTTGAAGAGACTGAAAGACACTTTACTTTTAAGTGTGTATATATATATTTTATTATTTTTCCTTTTTGGTATATACTTATGTTAACACACTCTTCTGTATGTTGAGTTGACTCTTGAACAACATGAGTTCGAATTGCACAGGTCCCCATATACACAGATTTTTTTTTTATTAATAGTGCTATAAATGTATTTTCTCTTTTTATGATTTTCTTAATATTTTCTTTTCTTTAGCCTACTTTATTTTAAGAATACAATATATTATATATGTAATATACAAAACAATGTTTTTTGACTGTTTATGTTACTGATAAGGCTCTGGTCAACAGTAGGCTATTAGTCAAGTTTTTGGAGAGTCAAAAGTTAAATGCAGAGTTTTGACTATGTATGGGGTTGGTATCCCTAATCCCATGTGCTGTTCAAGGGCCTACTGTATATTTCAAAATAAAAAAATTTTCAGTGGCTCTGAGCTTCTGAAAAGAACAGATGTGGTTAAATGGAGGTGGCTGGAAGTGTCTCTGAATACAGCTGTGAAGCACTGACTATAATTTACATGTAACATTGTATTAGTTTCAAGTGTACCACATAATGATTTGATATGTGTATATATTGCAAAATGATCACCACAGTAAGTCTGGTTAATATCCATCATCTCACATAGTTACAAAATTCTTTTTCTTTTGATGAGAACTTTTAAGATTTAAGATTTACTCTCTTAATTTTCAAATATTCAATACAGTATTGTTAACTATAGTCATCATGCTGTAGATTACATCCCCAGAACTTATTAATCTTGTATCTGGAAGTTTGTGCCTTTTGACCACTGTCACCCATTTCCCCCACCCCTACCTCCTGCCTCTGGCAACTCACTGCCTCTGGCAACTCGCTACCTCTGTTCCCTTTATCTATGAAGGGTTTGTTTTGTTTTGTTTTTTGTTTTTAAGGTTCCACATCTAAATGAGGTAATACAGTATTTGTCTTGCTCTATTGGACTTATTTCACTTACTGTAATGCCTTCAAGGTCCATCCATATTGCCACAAATGACAGGATTTCCTCCTTTTATGGCTGAATAATATTCCATTGTATGTGTATAATACCACATCATCTTTATCCATTTGTCTGTTGATGGACACTTAGGTTATTTCATTGTCTTGGCTAATGCTATAATGAACATGGGGGGTGTAGATATTGCTGAAGTGGTGATTTCATTTCCTTCAGCTGTATACTCAGAAGTGGAATTTCTGGATCATATGGTATTTCTATTTTTAATTTTTTGAGGAACCACCATACTGTTTTCCACCAGTGACTGTACCAGTTTACTCCCACCAACAGTGTACAAGGGTCCCCTTATCTCCACACCCTCACAACACTCATTATTTCTTGTCTTTTTGATAGTAGCCATTCTAACAGGTGTGAGGTGATATCTCATGGTGGGTTTGACTTGTATTTCCCTAAAGATTAGTGATGTTGAGCACCTTTTCATGTACCTGTTTGGCCTTTGGAAATGTCCAATGTCTTCTTCAGAAAAATGTCTACTCAGTTACTTTGACCATTTTTTGATCAGATTTTTTTTTTTTTTGCTATTGAGTTATATGAGTTCTTTCTATGTTTTGGATATTAACCTCTATTGAGATATATAATTTGTGAATATTTTCTCTCATTCGGTAGATTACCTTTTCATTTTGCTGCTGGTTTCCTTTGCTATTCAGAAGCTTTTTAGTTTGATGTAGTCCTCTTGTTTATTTTTGCTTCTGTTGCCTTTATTTAGTGTAAAAAATGATCACAAAGACTGACATCAGGGAGCTTACCACCTATGTTTTCTTCTAGGAGTTTTATGGCTTCAGGTATTATGTTCGTCTTTAATCCATTTTTAATTTTTTCTTTTACATGGTGTGGGATAGAAACTAACCTTTCTCTATTGTATGTTCTTGGCACCTTTGTCATAAGTTAATCATGTAAGTGTGGGTTTATTTCTGGGTTTTCGATTCTGTTCCATTGAACTATGTGTCTGTTTTTATGCTGATACCATACCAGTTTGATTACTGTAGATTTGTAATATGATTTGAAATCAGGAAATGTGATGCCTCCAGCTTTGTTCTTCTTTTGCAAGATTGTTTTGGCTATTTGGGGTCTTTTTTGGTTCCATACAAATTTAGGGATTTTTTGGTTCTATTTCTGTAAAATGCCATTGGAATTTGAATTTCAGTGCCATTGAATCTATAGATTGCTTTTGGTAGTATGGACATTTTAACATTATTAATTCTTCCAGTGTATGAACATGGAATATCTTTCCATTTATTTGTGTCTTCATCAGTTTCTTTCATCACTATCTTATAATTTTCAGTGTACAGGTATTTCACACCTTGGTTAAATTTATTCCTAGGTATTTTTTTTTAGTATTGTTGACACACAATGTTGTGTTGGTTTCAGGTGTACAACTCAGTGATTTGACAAGTTTATACCTTCCTACGTATTTTTTTATTTTTAAGATTTTATTTATTTTTGACAGAGAAAGAGACAGCCAGAGAGGAACACAAGCAGGGGGGAGCAGGAGAGGGAGAAGCAGGCTTCCCACTGAGCAGGGAGCCCGATGTGGGGCTCGATCCCAGGACCCTGGGATCATGACCTGAGCCGAAGGCAGACGCTCAACCGTCTGAGCCACCCAGGTGCCCCCCTTCCTACGTATTTTTTTGATGCAGTTATAAATGGGATTGTTTTCTTAATTTCTCTTTTTGAAGTTTATTGTTAGTGGATAGAAATTCAACTCGTTTTTTGTATATTGATTTTGTATCATGCAACTTTACTGAATTTATTAGTTCTAACAGTTTTTGGTGGGGTCTTTAAGGGTTTTTATATATAATATCATGTTATCTATAATTAGAAACAGTTATATTCAAGATGAAACCAGAGAGGGAGACAAACCATAAAAGACTTAATCTCAGGAAACAAACTGAGGTTTGCTGGAGGGGAAGGGGGTGAGAGAGATGGGGTGGTGGGGTGATGGACATTGGGGAGGGTATGTACTATGGTGAGTGCTGTGAACTGTGTAAAACTGATGAATCATAGACCTGTACCCCTGAAACAAATAATGCATTATATGTTAATAAAAAAATTAAAAAAAAAAAGAAACAGTTTTATTCTTCTTTTCCAGTTTGGAAGCCTTTTATTTTTTTCTTAACTAATTACTCTGGCTAGGACTTCCAGACTATGTTGAATAAAAGTGGCAAGAGTGGGCATCCTTGTGTTGTTTCTGATCTTAAAGGAAAAGCTTTTAGCTTTTCATCATTGAGTATGATGTTAACTGTGGCTTTGTTATATATGGCTCTTACTATGTTGAGGTATATTCCCTCTATACTCAATTTGTTGAATGGATGTTGAATATTGTCAAATGCTTTTTCTGCATCTATTGAGATGATCTTATGATTTTCATCCTTCATTTTGGCAGTGTGGTGTATACCATTGACTGATTTATAGATGGTGAACCATCCTTGCATCCCTGAAGTAAATCCCACTTGATCATGGTGTAGGATACTTTCAATGTATCATTGAATCCAGTTTCCTAATATTTTGTTGAGGATTTTGCATCAGTGTTCATCAAGGATATTGGCCTGCAATTTTCTTTTCTTGTAATGTACTTGTCTCGTTTTGGTATTAAGGTAATATTGGCCTCATAAAATGAGTTTGGAAGTATTTCCTCCTCTTCTATTTTTGGAAGAGTTTGACAAAGATTGGTATTCTTCTTTAAATGTTTGGTAAAATCCACCAGTGAAGCCACATGGTCCTGGACTTTTGTTTGTTGGGAGTTTATTGATTACTGATTCAATCTCATTGCTAGTAATCAGACTGTTCAGATTTTCTATTTCTTGGTAGGTTGTATGTTTCTGGGAATTTACCCATTTCTTCTAGATTGTCCAATTTATTGGTGTATTGTTCATGGTAGTCTCATGATCTTTTGTATATCTGTGGTATTTCATTTCTAATGAAATAGAAATTTCATTTCTAATTTTATTTATTTGAGTCCTCTCTTTTTTTCTTGGTGAGTGTAGCTAAGGCTTGTTTATTTTGTTTATCCTTTCAAAAGATAAGCTCTTAGTTTCTTTGATATTTTCTGTTATATTTTTAGTCTCTACATCATTTATCCCTGCTCTAATCTTTGTTATTTCCCTCCTTCTACTAACTTTGGTAAAAGCTCCCACTTTTAGCCACTCCTCAATCTTGCCTTTCTAGCCTGGAGGCAGAATGGCAGCTATTTATCAAAGATTGATTTCATTATCTTTAAGAAAAATCAGAAAGACTTTTTTTTTAATTGAAAAAGTTTTCTGTGTTGATTATATAAACCTCAGAGAACCCCAGAAAGTACAAAGAAGGTCATAGAAATGATGCTTGCCTCACCACATGGGAGCACAGCCTGGCATAGGGGAAGCCTGAATGGGGACCTAGCCCTGGCAGGTTATAGGAGAGCACTGTGGTTACCATTGGGGATTTCCCAGCAGACACCAGTCTCCATCAGTGTGAGACATAAGACATGTTCAGATGACCCAAGTCCTGTGCTTGATGCATGGTCCAAGTGGGGCCTGCTGCTGGGGATGCTACAGAGAAGGGACATTGGTTGGAGTAAACTTGGAGAGAGGATCTGAGGGATGAGGGTTGGCAGGGTAGTGAGGACAAAAGGGAAGAAACGTTGGGCAGGGGACACCAAAAACCTCCTGGTGTGGTGCAGGGGAGTGACTGTGAATTTGCTGGGCTCCATGGGGGTGAGGGAGAGGCTGAGAGTAGGACAGGCAGATCCAGAGATATCTTGCATCAGAACAGGAAGAACACCAATTGACCACATACACTTGGTGAACAGAGAATGGGAAGCAGGCAGACATGGCAACAGCAGCCACAGTATGGCCAGAGGCCAATGGACAAAGGCCAGATAAGGGGCATCCAGGACCAGTACTGGCACTAGGCAGAGGCCACTAGAGGGAGAGGAAGGGGTCCCTTCCTCTAACGCCTGCAGCTTCCATCTCCCGTCTGGGGGAAAAAAAGGTGGAGAAAGGGAAGGAGTGCTGGATTGACTGGGAATTCACTGGGAAAGTCTGGTAGACACTGGGTCTTCTATGAAATTAATGCCAGCAGTGGACACAGGGTTCAAGAGCTAAACAAGGTGGGGAAATAAAGAAAGGCACAGGTTTGTCCACTGGGGTCTGGGTGTGTAAATTCACACTCTCCTCTGCAGTGTGTTTAGCTTTACTGCTCCGTGGTAGGTCTCCTCCCTACTGCAGACAGGGAGCTGAGGTGCAGAGGAAGTTGCTTACCCAAGGCCCCAGCAAGTGGCTGGGCTTGGACTTGAGCTCACATCTATGTGACTTCAAAGTCCCTGTCTTTTCCCTTG
>NW_027709527.1:0-333 GCF_054177405.1 Leptonychotes weddellii | reverse complement strand
AGGCAGTCGCTTAACCAACTGAGCCACCCAGGCACCCGTCCCCTTTTAATGACACTCTATCTGGGCTTCCAGTATCAGCCTAACCACACCCCCTTCGACTTGAACATCACCCTTCCAAAGAATCAGGTGTGGCAAAAAGGTAAAGCCCCAAACAGAAACTTACTTTGAAATGCATTTTCTTCTTCTTTTTTTTTTTTTTTACTCTTTATTTCGAGGTAACTGTAGGTTCTCATGCAATTGTGAAAAATAAAACAGATCTCATACATTTCATCCAGTTTATCCTAATGGTGACATCTTGCATAACTCTAGCACAATATCCTAACTGGGAAATGA
>NW_027709526.1:0-333 GCF_054177405.1 Leptonychotes weddellii | reverse complement strand
CCGCGGGGAGGAGGAGCTGTTGTTGTGGACGCAGGGCCGGGTCCCTGGGTTCACCCAACAGTCTGTACCAGATCCCATGACTGGCCCTCCTCGGGACTGCCTCTAAGAGCTGATGACTCCAGCCAACTGGCACTGACCTCCTGTAGAGTGGATTCAACCCTTTTCCTGCCTCCTCCTGGTCTTTACTAAGTTGAAGGCAGCTAAATGCCCAGCCTGTGACATACACCTGCACCCCAGCTGCAAAGGAGGCTGGAAGAGAAAGTCTGGCTTCTACTTTGAGGAAAGGGGACTACCATGGAATGAATTTTGTTCCCCTCCCCCCTGCAAAAAATT
>NW_027709525.1:0-333 GCF_054177405.1 Leptonychotes weddellii | reverse complement strand
GCTTCCTGCTCGGCGGGGAGTCTGCTTCTCCCTCCCCCTCCCCCTGCTTGTGTTCCCTCTCTTGCTGTCCCTCTCTGTCAAAAAATAAATAAAAATCTTTAAAAAATAAAAAAAAAATAAAATAAATAAAAATAATAATAATAATAATAATAAATAAATAAATAAATAAAATCTTTTTTAAAAAGGTGGGGGGGCGGCGATCAGAGCTCACATCTACAGAAAGTGCACAGGCACCAGACCCTTCAGGTGAATACACCTCAGGGGCTGGGTGCCATCATTATGCTTCTCGAACAAAGGAGGGGACCCAGGCTCTGAGATACGAAGTGACTTGCC
>NW_027709524.1:0-333 GCF_054177405.1 Leptonychotes weddellii | reverse complement strand
TAGCACTCAGGTTATTTTTAGAGGAACATGAGTGTTGTCCATAATCTTCAGTCTCAGGTTGCAGCAACTCCTTAGTGGGGGTAAGCCCGTGTGGCCTGAGGCAGACCTGTCCCCCAGGAGGAAAGCTGTATGAATACAGCCAGGTGTGTGTGTGTGTGTGTGTGTGTGTGTGTGTGTGTGTAGTGTGTATGGGGGGCTCTGTGGGCTCCCTGCATCTCCTGTGTTCTGGTTCCCAACAGATGCACCATGCTGACAAGAAGCAACGAGAAAGAGGAATGAAGATAGACTTAGTTCCATCGTTCAACACACACACACACACACACACACACACAC
>NW_027709523.1:0-333 GCF_054177405.1 Leptonychotes weddellii | reverse complement strand
TACTGTGCAAAGTGTTGGCAGCAGACCATTCGTATCAGGTACTTGGTGTGTTTATTAGAAATGCAGAATCCTGGGCACCTGGGTGGCTCAGTCGGTTAAGCGACTGCCTTCGGCTCAGGTCATGATCCTGGAGTCCCGGGATCGAGTCCCGCATCGGGCTCCCTGCTCGGCAGGGAGTCTGCTTCTCCCTCTGACCCTCCTCCCTCTCGTGCTCTCTGTCTCTCATTCTCTCTCTCGCAAATAAATAAATAAAATCTTTAAAAAAAAAAAAAAAAAAAGAAATGCAGAATCCTGAGCTCTGCTACAGACCAGCCAAACTGGATTCTCGGGGAT
>NW_027709522.1:0-333 GCF_054177405.1 Leptonychotes weddellii | reverse complement strand
AGTTCCTAAACTTCCCTACCTCATGATGGTACCTAATCCGGGGCTGGTTCCTCTTCTGCTGGTCTCTCCCAAGCCAGCTTAGACCTTGTAAGGGGCCCCGCCCCTCCCTACTGCCCTTCCACGTTGCCCCCCTATTTCTTAGCTGCAGTCACCCCTGCTGCAGCAAGTTCATAAATTTAACTTCGTGGGACTACAGGTATAGTCCCAATAGTCTGAGTTTTACCTTACCGAGTAATACTGTGATTTTTAGTTCAATTTTTTTTTTAGAGATTTTTGTCAGAGCGAGAGCGCACAAGCAGGGTCAACAGTGGAGGGAGGGAGAAGCAGGATCCC
>NW_027709521.1:0-333 GCF_054177405.1 Leptonychotes weddellii | reverse complement strand
CAGGGGAAGGAAACCAATATTCAGATCCAGGAAGCCCAGAAAGTTCCAAATGACAGGAACCAAAAAATATCCACACCAAAACGTCATAAAACTGTCAATAATTAAAGAGAGAGAATCTTAAAAGCAGCACAAGAGGGCGCCTGGGTGGCTCAGTTGGTTAAGCGACTGCCTTCGGCTCAGGTCATGATCCTGGAGTCCCGGGATCGAGTCCCGCATCGGGCTCCCTGCTCGGCGGGGAGCCTGCTTCTCCCTCTGACCCTCCCCCCTCTCATGTGCTCTCTGTCTCTCTCATTCTCTCTGTCTCAAATAATAAATAAATAAAAATTTAAAAAA
>NW_027709520.1:0-333 GCF_054177405.1 Leptonychotes weddellii | reverse complement strand
TTGAGAAGTTCTTTATAGATCTTGGATATCAGCCCTTTATCTGTAGTGTCATTTGCAAATATGTTCTCCCATTCTGTGGGTTGCCTCTTTGTTTTGTTGACTGTTTCCTTTGCTGTGCAGAAGCTTTTTATCTTGATGAAGTCCCAAAAGTTCATTTTTGCTTTTGTTTCACTAGCCTTTGGAGATGTATCTTGAAAGTAGCCGATGTCAAAGAGGTTACTGCCTATGTTCTCCTCTAGGATTTTGATGGATTCCTGTCTCACATTGAGGTCTTTCATCCATTTTGAGTTTATCTTTGTGTATGGTGTAAGAAAATGGTCAAGTTTCATTCTT
>NW_027709519.1:0-333 GCF_054177405.1 Leptonychotes weddellii | reverse complement strand
TTCAGGTCCATACAAAGCCCCCTTTCCCTGCCTTTAGTGGTCAAAGAGAATGTTGAACTATCTGAAAGAATACAAAAATTTATTTAAAATCAGTTTCTCAGATCCAAGGACCTCTTTGAATTCTCTAAAATCGTCCACCAAACTCTATGCAAATGTACATTTAGCTGGGTAGATTATCTAAAGTATTCATCGGATTTCTGAAGTGGTCCAAAGCTCTAAAAAGTATAATAATCTTATACTTTATGAAAACTTTCAGCTGTTTCTCAAAATTGATTTTATCAAAGTGGAATTCTTTTATATTAATCTCTTACAATTTACTGGTTGCTGGTTATC
>NW_027709518.1:0-333 GCF_054177405.1 Leptonychotes weddellii | reverse complement strand
TCCCCAAATCTTGCCCATACTGGGGCGAAATTTCGTGAGATTTCACAGAACTCCGGGGAGATTTCACTCCTAATCTTGTGAGAAGCCACTGATATCTAGCTCCTTCTTGGTTGAAATGTTGTGAGATCTAATGGAGCTCAAAGAGTTTTCACTCCAAATCTCGTGAGCGTGCATCCAAATCTTGCTCCATCTCCTTGAAATCTCATGAGAAATCATGGAGCTTGCATGTGACTTCACTCCAAATCTCATGAGATCTCACCCAAATCAAACTCCATCTTGGGTGAAATCTCGTGAGATCTCACAGGGCTCTGGCGAGATTTCGCATAAAAAAAT
>NW_027709517.1:0-5917 GCF_054177405.1 Leptonychotes weddellii | reverse complement strand
CATTCTGTCGGTTGTCTTTTGGTTTTGTTGACTGTTTCCTTTGCTTTGCAAAAGCTTTTTATCTTGATGAAGTCCCAATAGTTCATTTTTGCCCTTGCTTCCCTTGCCTTTGGCGATGTTTCTAGGAAGAAGTTGCTGCGGCTGAGGTCGAAGAGGTTGCTGCCTGTGTTCTCCTTTAGGATTTTGATGGACTCCTGCATGACCTTTTCTAATAGTCATTTTCTATGGAGATAATACAAGAAAAACTAGTTGTTCCTTCTTTGTCTCTTGTTATAACATATATTTTGAACTTACCATGTGGATTTCCCTTTCAGGGTACCCATGCCTCAGATATCACTTCACTCTGCTTATTTCCTTCATAGAGCCCATCATTCTCTGAAATTATCTTATTTGTTTACTTACTTATATTTTTATCTGCCACACTTCATTAAGTCTTTAATTACATGGGAATTAAATTGGTCCTTTGATCATAAATGTTGCTCCAATATCTAGAACAATGTATTACATATTTGGCATCCAATAAAAAAAAAAAGTGAATGAATTTGTGAGTTAAGAAAAGAACCTAGAGAGAAAGCAAACACTGCCAGAGACTGTGCCTCTGCTAAAGTAAGATGCATTTGCTGAGAAAAGAGACTACAATCATTGAATTGGATGCACTCCCACTGCACAATTTAAGAGCTACAGGACCCAAGAGGGAGTCAATTAATTCAAAAAGCAAATATTAACTAAATGCTTCTTTGGTGACCTAAATTTAGCCAGACATTTAAAATTTAAAAATAGAAACCTGTGTCTTACCTTCACTGAATTCAAAATCTAAGCAGAAGAAAGAAAAGTCAATAGGTTTATTATGAAAAAGTATAATAAGCCCTGTGTTAACCATAGAGAATTGCAAGAGCACTAATTTCTGAAAATGGGATGAAGGTTGGATAAAAGTGTTCTCAAAAGGAATCATTTAGGTATTAATTCCAGCTTGATATCATTCATTAATACTTGCAAGCCCTCAGTTGTTGTCTCCACAAATTTGTCTTAGCCCTGTATTCTTTCTCTATTTTCATTTCCAGAACTCATTTCAAACATATACTGGATCTTTCTTCTATAATCCCCATGCCTTGTATTTTCTTTCCTATATTGTCAATCACCCCCACCCCCCACCCCAGTTGCATTCTGAATAACTTGATATAATCTTCTAGTTCACTAGTTCTTTCTACTCTGTGTGAAATTTGCTATCCCAATCCACTTCCAAATATGACCTTTATGGTTTTTAATTTTGGTTATTGAATGTTAAATTCTAATTTGTTTTGTTCTTTTCAAATCAGCTTTCCCACTTTTTATAATTTCCTCTTTCCTAACAATAAACCCAGCTTGGGGGCGCCTGGGTGGCTCAGTCATTAAGCATCTGCCTTCGGCTCAAGTCATGGTCCCAGGGTCCTGGGATCGAGCCCCACATTGGGCTCCCTGCTCCGTGGGAAGCCTGCTTCTCCCTCTTCCACTCCCCCTGCTTGTGTTCCCTCTCTCACTGTGTCTTTCTCTGTCAAATAAATAAATAAAATCTTAAAAAAAAAAGAATCCCAGCTTGTCATTAGTGCTTTATGCATGGTAAGCACAGTTGCTTTAAAATTTCTGTTAATTCTAACATGTGCTATCTATATCAGTCTGTTTATACAGATTCTCATTCATAAGCTTCATAAGCCTTCATGCCATTTACCATAAGCCTGATAAACATTGATACTTGGTGGTCACTGAACTAGTTAAAAAATTCCAGAGGTAATCATTTGAGTCTACCTCAAAACACATTTCAGAGCTTGCACATCCACTGCCAATACAAGCTGTGTATATACAAGGTCACATTTGTGGGACAGGCTCATTTGATACCCCAGTTTCTCAGGGACAGCTCCCTTCCCCATTCCATTTTCTCTTTCCTTTTTATTTTCCTTCCTGGCTTAACATGTCCTCCAAAGCATTTTTGGGTTGAAGTAAAAAGGTATATTTATTGCTGATTTGCTCTTTTCCTGAGGATTTGGCTTTTTTTTTTTTTTTCCTGTAAGGGGAGGGGAGAGGGGAGAAGAGAACAGAGACTCTTAGTGACGAATGTAAGACCCTCATACAGAGGTGGTGAAAAATGTAGTTTACGCTAGTTTGAGTAAACTATCTAAAAAACCAATTGAGAAAAATAGCAAATATAAAAAAAAATTAGAAACAAGAACCTGATATTCAGTAAATCATTATCTACCATCACTTCCTAAATATTGTATTTATTACAAACAGATTGTATCTTCCCTCTACAAAAAGACGATCATCATTACAGGTTCAGGCTTATCCTCTAAAAAAATCATAAGTAATTATATTAGGAAAATAAATGCATCTCTTTTGTTCTATACTTTTTTTTAAATTTTCTGGGAAGTTTTCCAATGTAAAACCAATAATGAGTATAAAATATAAGAAGATAAATTTGAAGAGAAATAAAAAATAGATATTGTCAAAGTAGAAAATGCTTCAGAGCTAATTAATCCCATCCCTTATTTTTACCCATTTACTTCTAAGAAGTCACATCTAATCTTGCATAAAGAACACTGTACTATATTCCAACAAGTTTGTTTCACTTAGTTAACAAATTTAAAAAGGTTTTATGTAGATGTCCCTGATTCTGTAGATCTGAAAGAGAAGGATGGTTAAAATACTACGGAGAAAAAAGATTGCCCTAATTTGGAACCAAAGTGGAATTGCAAGTAGATATAGACTTCCTTTAAAAATTCAATTGCTTATCTGTGACTATCTGGAAAGATGTGTAGAAGACTGTGAGTCCATATCAGAGATCAAGACAGAAAGAGTGAAGGGTCAATTTGCAAGTTAGACCATGAGAATACTCTGGTGAGTGGCAGTATGAGTAAAAACTTTGACATCGTGAACCATGAGCTCTTTACAGCTAGACTCATGCCTAATTAATATTCTACTCATCCCTAGCAGAGTGCCAGACACGTGGTAAACAAACAAAACAAAAACAAAAACAAAAAACTCAGTGGATGTTTACTGATCCACTGGATGATTCAAAGAAGGGATTAATGCACATTTAATTAGCACATTGTAAGCTATAATAGGCAACCCATATAACTTCTCTCATTTGTACCTTACTGTAATATTATTATGTATATATTTTATCGGTTTTGTCTTTGTTGTTTAAACAGTTACAGGAAGGGACAGATTAGAATGTTCTAAGGTACTCTTTCATTGGGAAAAGCTGTAGACTTTTCATGTGAGATTTCATGCCTTTCATCTGAGGAGGGTTGAAATGCCATAACACCACCCTTGTGAGAAGTCTCTTATACTTGGGAAAAGTGGAGAATCCAGTCCAGCAGCAAGAGACAATGCCCCACTTATTCCAAGGCTGGTGCTCTACTAGTAGAGAAGATAGACATATCGGGGGAATTTTGGAGCCAACCTAGTTTCTTAGAGGTAGAGGAAAAATAAATTTGAAATGGAATGAAATGCCAATGACTATACTAGAAGTTGATGAAAAGGAGTTGCCTCAATTTTTAATTCTAAGGCTATTGAAGAGGAGTGAGAGAGCAAAATTTTTAAATAAAAGTGTATGTAATCACAGGAAGCAGCTTTAATGACTAATAATCGAAGTTAAGTCTCAGATGTAGTTTTCTCTTCCCCACACCAATTTCATAACCTCGTCAGATAAATCATAGTTTATTGTAAAGTTGGTAAATAACAGAGCACCCTGGGAGATTAAGAGGAGATTAACTTTGTCTTTTTATTAAGTAGCTAGAGGCAAACAGAAGTCATAAAAATGTTTCAATAAATGACTGGCTTAACAGATCCTATTGCATCAGCATCAAATATGTCCTCCCTCCGCCACACACACACATACGCTAATAGTGTACAATAGAATCTCATTTCTGTTCACCTTTTAATACAAAGCCAAGAATAGAAAACTTTGCCTGTGAGAAACTTTTCCTGAAGCTTCTCTTTATAGGTGGGAAAATTTTCTGTAAAATGGATCTGAAAATACGTATTTGTATATTTTCAAAGATAATGCTTTCAGCATTGTATCTAAGAAAACTTCACTTAACCCAACATCACAAAGATTTTTTTCTCATGATTTCTTCTGTAATTTTTATAGTTTTTAGTTTTACATTTAGGTCTGTGATCCAGTTTAAGTTAATTTTCGTATATGGTACAAGGTATGGACTGAGGTTCATTTTATTACAGATGGATATCCATTTTATTAAAAAGACTACTCTTTTTCTACTGAATTATTATGGCACTCATGTTGGAATCAGTCAGTTATACTTGTGGGGCCCATTTTCTGGACTCTTGAATCATTAATCTATTTGTCTATCTCAGCAATGCCATACTATCTTGATTATTTTATAGCTTTACAAGTCCTGAAATCAGACAGTGTTAATCATCCAACTCTTTTCTTTTCCAAAGCTGCTTTGGCAATCATGCTTTTTTTCCAATTATGTATAAATTTTAGAGTCAATTTTTAAAATTCTATATTGTGTGTGTGTGTGTATATATATTTTATGCATATATATAATATACATATATAAAAAGTTCAAGTTCTACCAAATATATAATATATATTATGTAATTTTATATATTTGTTTTATGTATTTTTATATATTTTTGTAAATATTTATATATAATATAATATAAATATATTCACATATATAATGTGTAAAATAAACATATGTAGTTCTATAAATATATATAACATATATATTGTATGTTACATATAATAAATATGTACTATATTATACATATTATATAGCTTGCTGGACTATGGTAGATTCCAAAAATTGTGGTTGTTGTATCAAAGGATAAACACATAAAGAATTTTCTTCCATATTTTCCAAGTTTCCCTTTTATAGGGGTTGAATGATTTTACATTCTACTTGCATAGGATGTATTTTATTATATAATTTTGCTATTGGTTAACAAAGTGCAGCATTTCAAAATTTATATATATATATATATACACATACATATGTACACATATATATACATATATTTACACTTTTATGGTCTAATATGGAATAGATATTTTTCCTATCCTATTTGAAACAGTTTAACACATTTTTCTGCCTATTGTACTCTCTACTTTAGCAATGGTATCTGGATTTTTTTTAAGTTTTTATTTAAATTCCAGTTAGTTAACATACAGTATAATATTAGTTTCAGGTGTACAATATAGTGATTCAACACTTCCTTACAACACCCAGTGCTCATCACAACAAGTGCCCTCCTTAATCCACATCACCTTTTTCACACATCCCCCCACCCACCTCCCCTCTGGTAACCATCAGATTGGTCTCTATAATTGAGTCTGTTTCTTGGTTTGCCTCTCTCTCTCCCCTTTGCTCCTTTGTTTTGTTTCTTAAATTCCACATATGAGTGAAATCCATCATATGGTATTTGTCTTTCTCTGACTGGCTTATTTCACTTAGCATCATACTCTATTTAAATACAAATCATATTATTATTTTATCATGGTCTGTATTTTCTTTCTAGAATAATTTTTTACATTGCCACTATTTTTCTATAAATTTTATTTTATTATGTTATGTTAGTCACCATACAATGTATCATTAGTTTTTGATGTGGTGATCCACGATTCATTGTTTTCATATAACGCCCAGTGCTCCATGCAGTACGTGCCCTCCTTAATACCCATCACCGGGATCACCCATCCCCCCACCACCCTCTCCTCTAAAACCCTGTTTGTTTCTCAGAGTCCATACTCTCACATGGTTCATCTCTCCCTCCAATTTCCCCCCCTTCATTTTTCCCTTCCTTCTCCTAATGTCCTCCATGCTATTCCTTATGTTCTACAAATAAGTGAAACCATATGATAATTGACTGTCTCTGCTTGACTTATATCACTTAGGATAATTTCCTCCAATCCCAT